>NC_133617.1:237053025-237273025 GCF_048593235.1 Sminthopsis crassicaudata
TGAGGTTCTAGACATGCTAATAAGAAAAAGCAATAAGAAAAAAAAAAGAAATAAAAAATAAGCATAGGTAAAAGGAAAAGAAAAGAACTGGAAACGAAGCATTGATCAATTTTGGAATATCTGAACAAACTATAGAATGTGAACATAATGGAATACTATTATACCTTAAGAAATGACAAAGGAGACTACTATTAAAATTTGAAAGACATGAAATGATATTAAATTAAGTGAGATGAATTAGTAGAACAATTTGTACAATAACAATAATATTATAAAGAAAAAAATTGAAACAGTCAAGAATTCTGATCAATGCAATATCCAATAGGATTGATGATAATGTAAGCAAACCATCTCCTGACAGAGAGACTATGGATTCCAAATGAAGAAAAAAAAATACATTACTTCTGAATATGACCAATGTGTACGTATGTTTTGCTTGACTATGCTTATTTATTATAAGACTTTTGCTTTTCTATTTTAAATTGTGGGAGAGGGAAGATTTGAAAAGGAGGGATGGGTAATGAGATGGTAACAAAAAAAGAAAAGAAAAGAGGGTCATTAAAGCATTAAAAAAAGAAAATTTACAAAAGGAAATTTAGAAAGAAACTCAGAAAATAATTGAGATAATTTTGAAAGTAGCATGTTGAATTTGACAAATACTTTAATAAATAGTTATATATAGTAAGCTATATACAATAGAAATAATGTTTTATTTTATAATCTCTTTTTCTTTTCTTTCTTGTATGTAGGAAAACTATTGGTGAAAAATAAAATATAAAAAATCAAAATTGAATCAATTCTTCTGAAGATAAATATCTTCTTCCTTCTCAGAAGGACTGAATATTTAATGATCCTACCTATTCACATTCTTTTCTCTGTTATTTTCTTCTACTAGCTAGATTTTTGCTACTGGTCAGAATTCTGACCTTTTAGGGTCTCCAATTTTTTGTTTTTACCTTTCTTCCACTGTTTTAAGGAACACTTTGTCGTCCTTGATAAACCTGAGTGTAAGGAACCATTCCCTAAACCTCTTTACCTTCTCTTTTAGCAGGGAAGCCTGCTTATATTTTAAGAATAGAAAATATACCAAGCCAAACACACACACAGTTCAGGTAGATGGAAAGTTTCTCTCTCTTCACAGTTAATAATGATCTCTTAGTAGTTCAGTTGATGGTCTTTCCCTTTCAAATATATACTTCTTCTAAACTTGTCTATTTTTGTTGATGTCACCACCAGTATTTCATTCTTGACTTTTTTTACATTTGACACTATACCCTGTTCTCATGGATCTGGTCTCTTTGGCAAAATCTTCCCTGGTTCTTTTTGTACCTCTCTCTTTGTCCTCAGTCTCTTTTGTAGAATAATCATCCACATCACAATTCCAAGTTGGGTACTTTCTCTGTGTTGAGCCATCTTTCTTTTTCACTTTCTCTTGTTGACTTTATCAATTCTGTGGATTTAATTATCATCTTTATGCAAAGTATTTAAAGGTATGTCTTTCCTTAATCTTTCTTCCCTTAGTTTCAGTATTGCATCATCAATTTCCTATTGGATATTTCAAAATTAAATTTCTAGACATGTTTCAAACTCAGCATGTACAAAACAGAACACATAACATTTCCCCTTAAACCCAACCCTCTTCTAAATTTCCCTGTTTCCATTGAAGTAAAATCCAGCCTCAGGCATTTAATACTTTCTAGAAGTGTGACCCTGGGCAAGTCACTTAATCCCAATTGCCTCAGGGGAAAAAAGAATAAATAGGATTTCTACTGACTAGAATAGAAGTGAATGGTGGGATGGTACAGTATATAAGAGCACTGGATCTAGAGTTAGGAGGATCTGAGTTCAAGTCTGCCCTCAGATATTGTGTGACTATGGATAAATCACTTAATTTCTGTTTACCTAGTTTCCTTAACTGGGAAAATATAGGTTGTATTTTATATTCAAGCAATGGTAAGTGATCCAGTTTAGCTGGAGCAAATAAGGCTACGTAGCTTGACTCTCAGAGATATTTTACGAATGAATCAGAGGATGTGAAGATTGGTACAAATCTCCTCCTCCCTGCTTTGTGGGGTACAGCCACAGATGCCTTTAATCCACAATTTCCCCTAATTCCCTCTACTTTGCTCCCATCAGTGGTTGTGCAAGGTTCCAAACTTCCTTCTGTCCTTGAAATCATCTCCTCAGGGCTCTTAAAACCTATGTGTAAGCTAGACTCCTATATCAGAAGCAAATTCTATTGGAGAATCCTCCCCTCCCTACAATCTCTGATATATTTACTCTTCCCACATAGATCTCATAGCTGTGGTACTACCCTTGGAGTGTGGGCCTTGCAGTTTGGAGCAATGATGAGTAAGAATCCTGTCCATTATATGGGGAAGCTTAAAGTAGAACAAGGTACACAGTAGTACATTTCAAGAATAAACAAGTGTATATTATACATATATATATATGTGTGTGTATATACATATGCACATTGAGGATATTTGTACACTAATTTTTATAGCTAGATGTTTTTGATTAAAATGATTTGCAGACTGATACCATGAAACATGTCAAAGGGATTAGTTTAAATGCAATAAGTCTGGTGAGATAAAGCAGAGAGCCTTGAATAACAAGTAAAGAAGTTTAGCTTTTATTTAGTAAGTTATTAGAAGTTCTTGAGTAAAGGGAAGGAATAATTTTTAAAATGCACAAAATGTTCAATTTGGCAATGGTGTAAAGGGGCAGGAAATTGGAGAGAAGTAAGGGACTAGAATAGAATAATTTAGAATTAAATAACAAAGAAGTTTCCAACCTCAGGGTGTTCAAGATATTACAATATTTTTCTTATTATTTGGTTTTTAAGAATCTATAACCTATTGGGATTTCATCTTTTAGTGTTAAGGATCTAAAATCTCTAGCAGGAAACAAACAAAGCTGATAACAAAAACAGTCTCTAGTTTAAACAAGGAATATTGAAAAATTTTATTTTATTTTCACAACCAATGACTAACATAAAATACTTGGAGCTTTCTCCTTACAATGTAGTTTGCCTCCTTTGATGAAAAGGTATCAAAAGCTTTATGCAAATTAAAGGGCCTCCACAAAGGATTGCAAAGGAGGGTTTTTACTCCTCTCTCTGTTTACTGGTGTCACAGGGCCTGAGTCAGAAATGAGAAGTCATTATTGGCTGCCAGGACATCTTTATATATTGTTCACAATCCCATTGCATCGTGTCACATCCGATATGGTGTAATGTAATGTGACTAATGTAATCAGATGTGAAGTGTACTCCAGCAACATGTCAAGTTGGAAAATCTGTAAAAGGAAGAAAATACTCCTCTCTAAATCATGGTTGGGTTATTTTGCTCAGCCTGAGGGCTTCATTCTCTGAGCAGAAACTCTTCTACCTTGACCTTCTAGCCAAGGGCATATGGCAAGAGGGCAAGCAGCTCCCACAGGCAGTGACACAGGTCACATGTGCTAGAGAATCATGAATTCATCCTGCATCTACCTTATGGATCAAGATTCCTCACCTCTTCCTGATCCTAAGGCACACAATTCAGAATTTATTGAGATGGGTATTTGAAATATCTGATACTAAGAAAATTAAAGAAATATTATTAATTTTGCAAAGTTTTAGAATAGAGCAGAGATCAATCTTTGCTATTATATATACATTTGTCAAATGCCTACTGTGTGCTAAGTCCTGTGGGTATTGAAGATAACAAAGAGAAAAAATGAAGATGTTCTTATGTTCATACGTTTACATGTATTATGTTTGATATTTGACATAAAAAGCACTTTTATCCAGTCTCTGATGAAGAGATGGTTCTTCACATACACCTTTGATCCAACAGTATATTTTTTCCTCTGGAGACCTTGTTGTTAAATATTTATGAACAGACCTCTGCACTGATTGCCATCTCATCCCAATTCCACAAGTAGATTGTTCCCATGATCATTTCTTTCCTCTAATCTTTATTTGTCATTATTTTTAGGCTCTTTCCCTACTGCCTCTACAAACATGCTCACGTTTACCATAAAACCCTCTTATATAGATCCAACCATATCCTTAAGCAGACGTTCTATGTTTCTCTCTTTCACAATCCCATTCCCAGAAAAAGCCATCTGTATTAATTGCCTTCACTTCCTCTCCTCTCAGGCATTTGTCAATCCTCTGCTGTCTGGCTTCCAATCTCACCCACCATTCAACTGAAACTGCTCCTTTCCAAGTCACTAGTTATCTCTTAATGGCCAGATCGGATGGTCATTTCTTAGTTCTCCTTGTCTTCTCTGCTGATTTTGGCACTACTGGCCACCTTTTCCTCCTGGATACTCTTTCCTCTCTGTTTTTCATCACACTGGTTTTATTTGGTTTTCTTACTGCCTTCCCCCCCCCCCCTTGGTCTCTTTCAAGGGATCATTATCCATATCCTTCTTTTTATATATAAGTATGCTCCCAACACTCTTTCCTAGTCTTTCTTCTTTTCCTACATTATCTCTCCATCTCTTTATCTTTTTGTCTATCTCTTTCTCTTTCTCAAATCTCATCAAATATCATGGATTTAATTATGATCTTTATGCAGATAACTCACAGATAAACACTATTGTCTCCTGTAAAATTCAGTCCCACACCAAGTGCTTATTAAACTTTTCAGACTGGACTTTTGGACACATCTCAAACTCTATGTGTCTAAAACAGACCTTATTTTCTTTCTAGTTTTAAACCTGTTCTTCTTCCTCTTCCTGCTTTTTCTGGTTTTTTTTTTTTTTTTTTTTTTGAAGGTACCACCATTCTTTCAGTCTCTCTGATTAATAACCTCAGTATTATCTTTGTTTCTTCCTCCTTCACCCATATATGCAATTCCACAGTCTCTCTCCTGTCCTTTCTCTTCTCCCTTTTCTCATAATCTGCACTCTTGTTCAGACTCTTATCTCCTTACCCCTGGACTATTGCAGTAATTCCATCACTGGAAGGTTCTCATCCTGTTCTCACTTCCAACTCTTAGAACCTCTTATTTCCCTCAATGCTACATTTTACATGAAACTTTTCTTGATCTCCCCACTTATTAGTGTTTCCCATGCAAGATTATTTTCTATTGCTTTTGTTTATATTTTGCATAAATTTACATGTCATTTTATCACTCCTGGTAAGAGGATAAGTCTTTTGAGGGTAGGAACTGGCTGGGATACATAGGGGATATTACCAATGTTTTTGATTGATTGATCAACTGATTGATATAAGATTTTCAAACTGTTAGAGGTGAAATGGAGCATTTGGGCCAAGAGTCTAACTTCTGCAGGAATCATTTTAACAATAACAGCTGGTCATTGATCTTTTGCATATACATCTACATGACAATGAACTTATTTACTTCTAAGGCAGTGTATAAGGAGGTTCTGAGGATTAAATAAAATTTTATGTATACATATATATATATTGTTTCACAAATTTTACAGTTTATATAAAAGTACATCATTATTATTTCTGTCAAAAATTCTTTTATTCTTTCATTAGTCAACTCAAGTACCACTTTCTTTGTGAGAGCTTTCTTCATCTCTCCTGCAAAAAGCAGCTCTCTTTTCCTCAGATTTTCCTGGATAAGTTTGACTAGATCTCTCTTTTGCTTCCATTATATTCTACCTCATATTATATTTATTTGTGTACATGTCTTATGCCTGACAGTAGACTATAAACTTCTTGAAGATGGGGAGTGTGCCATTTTTCATTTTTATATCTCTAGTGACTAGTGACACCTACTAACTCATAGTGGGAGTACTGCAGAAAAGGGCTACTCCAAATTCAGGGTACTATATGGATTTATTTCCCTGAAACCATAACTCATAAGTTCTTACTAATGTGTTTATCTTTAATAGTCAGCCAGTAGATATGATTAGTATAAAACATAAATGTACTCTGCTATATAGTATGAGAAAAGAATGATCTCTACCGGATGATGCTCGGCTAAAATCCTTGACAATCTCTTCCTCAAAGATGTCATACTCTTTTAGCTAAAGCTCATAGATTATTTTCTTGTTACCGTACGCTTTAAAACTCTTGCACTGGACCAGCAAAAAGCCTTCCCTAAGATTTTCCCATATAATTATTACCTTATGATTCGCACTCTCTTGTCCCTAATAGGATACTCAGTGTAGGAAGTGAGTTCTTTGGAACAGAGTCCTTCCAGTCAACTAATGTCTTCAAATTTAATCTTTTATTTGACTCTTTTTCCTGCTTTAGTAGTTAGGGTCTTTCTTGGAGATGTCATCCTAGTTTATGGTGAGTATTCCATGGACCTCTCCCACAATTTTAATTTCAATATTATAAAATGGGTAAGGTTTATTTGCCCAGTAATTACCAAACATCTAGAGAATGGGATTCCCTAATTCTAAATCTCTTTCTTTTCTTCCTATAGATGAGTCAATGGCCAAAAATGGCAGAGAAACAAAGCTAAGCTCAGGGTCCAGTTTAACTGTCTTCCTGAAACTTTCATATGCAGATATTGTTAGTTAAAGCCTAGGAAGGACTTTGAAACAGACCTTTATAACCACTGTAATGTTTGTTGAATTGCTTGTCAAAATGAATGACTTTTCAACATCTAAGTTGGTTGCTGAGTTCCCTGTCCATCTATAGTCTGCTTAGAGAGATTTCTATTTTCTCACTTATCAGAATCATAGGATCATAGATATAAACCTGGGAGAAATCATAAAAATCATCTAGCCTAACCCCCATCTAAAAGATGTGGAAACTGAGTCCCCCAGATGTGATTTGCCCATATAACCAGATTTAAATCCATATGGTCTGATTATCTTCAGAATTCTTTTCACTGAACCTATGCTCTCATATTGCTCCTTTCCAGTTTTGTAGATTTAGTTAACAATATTTTTTAAAGTTATTTTTCTCTGAAAATAAGTCAGAAAAGAAAAACACAACAAACACAACCCTTGACCTTCCGTGCTTAAAGCATAGTCAAAGATTGAAAGGGAGTTAAAAATACTGGTAAATAAATTGTTGGGGACCCCAAGAGGAAAACTCACTAGTTCCTGTCAGGCTTCTATGGCCTGGGGCAGCACAAAAGAAAATCATTGTTGTTTTTTTTCTTTTTCTTTTTCCTAGGTATCTCTGGCAAAAATAATTTACTTGAAGAGTCTAAATCTTTATCCATTCATGACCTCATAGAAAATGAAAGTCAAGATTATTAGATGCTTATTAACATTTGAATAGCAATATTTATCAATATAAGGAGATATGATCATCCAGAAATCTTGTGGAATTATCAAGTTTTCTAGTCTAACAAACAAAACATATTTCTATTTATGTTATTAGAATTATATTCTTTGAAAACTTACCATACATCATGATCTGGTTTCCTCTTTATTTCAGAATATGAAACAGCTTTCATCACAGTGAATTACTTGTCATTAGGAAGACTAAGTTTAAATTCTGCATCAGATATTTATTAGGTATTGATCCAAGGAAAGTTAATCTCTCTGCCTCAGTTTGCTCATCTGTAAAAGGTTGATAATAATAGCATGTATCTCACAGTCATTGGTAAGGTCAAATGAGATATTATCTGCAAAGTTCTGTCCCAAATCTTAAAGCTCCATGCCTAAGTATACATGGGGAAAGATATTTCTGGATTGTCATTGCCTACAGGCTGGCTACTTGGGTATCCCAAGTCTAAGCAAGGTTTTAAACATGGAGTCCTCAGACTTACTTTCCACAATTCTTATGACTTATATTTTAGCATCAGTATCAGTTCCAATATCATACCTACCCCACTCACTTGCTCTACTTTTGAAGCTGAAATTATCATTAAAGCAGGGGAAGAATTTAAGAATTTTTCTGTTTTTAGCTGAGAGAGCTCTAGTAGAAGGCACAAAATTGTAGATTTAAAAGTAGAAAGAACCTGAGTAAAATCTCAATCTCCAATCAATCATGCTTCTGGCTTACAGTTGGTTTCCTGAACTCATCAACCATTTCTTCCTTTTGGCTAAATGGTTTACACAGTTATCTATGGATATGAAAATATTGTTTTTATTTTTATCTTTATTGATCTTTTCCCAGGCACTGTCCCAGGAACTGTCCAAGAGCCTATGCAAGAGACAGATTCAGGGCTCACACAGATTAGGCCAAATTTTGGTGGCAGTCAGAAATGGAGAGTTCTAAGATCTATAAACCCAGACTCCTCTGGATAAGTATAAGGTTGCCATCCAGGCAGTATCTTATCTTTTTAGAGAAGGGGTGAAATCCTTTTTTCCTCCCTCTAATTTTTTCCTTTACTGCATTCTGGTCTGGAAGTCACCAGGACAAAAAGGGAAAAAATATTTCTAGAGCTAATTTTTTTCTGAGACAATTGGAGTTAAGTGACTTGCCCAGGGTCACACAGCTAGGAAGTATTATGTGTCTGAGGTCAGATTTGAACTCAGGTCCTCCTGACTTCAGGGCTGGTGCTCTATCCACTGCACTACCTAGCTGCCCCTTATAGCTAACTTTCTTTTGGTAAATAGTATTTTTTTCTAATGATATGAAAAAAATAATTTTCAATATTCATTTTGAGAACATTTTGAGTTTTTTTTTTAATTTAAATTGAAAATTTCCACTTAATATAATTATATTTTTCCCAATTACATGTAAAGTTAGATTTTAACAAATTTTGAGTTTCAAATTTTTTTTCCTCCCCTCTTTCCATCCCCCCTCCCTAAGACAGCAAGTAATCTGATGTAGGTTATACACATGCAATCATGTAAGCATATTTCCACATTTGTTGTGAAAGAAGAAACCAAACAAGAAGGAAAAGTTACAAAAACTCCCACAATCCCAAATGGTGGGGAAGAATAGTATGCTTCAAGCTTCATCTAGATGCTATAGTTCTTTCTCTGAATGTGATCAGAATTTTCCAACATTGGAACTGTGAACAGACCCAACCATTCTGGAGAGCAATTTGGAACTATGCTCAAAAAGTTATCAAACTGTGTGTACCCTTTGACCCCACAGTGTTTCTACTGGGATTATATCCCAAAGAGATTTTACAGAAGGGAAAAGGACCTGTATGTGCAAGAATGTTTGTGGCAGCCCTCTTTGTAGTGGCCAGAAACTGGAAACTGAATGGATGCCCATCTGTTGGAGAATAGCTGAATAAGTTATGGTATATGAATGTTGCAGAATATTATTGTTCTATAAGAAAGACCAGTAGGATGATTTAAGAGTAGCCTGGAAAGACTTACATGAACTGATGCTGAGTGAAATGAGTAGAACCAGGAGATCATTATACATGGCAACAAGACTATATGATGATCAATTCTGACAGGCGTGGCTTTCTTCAACATTAAGATATTTAAAACCAGTTCTAATTGTTCAGTGATGAAGAGAGCCATCTACACCAGAGAGAGGACTGTGGGAACTGAGTATGGACCACAACATAACATTTTCACTCTTTTTGTTGTTGTTTGCTTGCATTTTATTTTGCTTCTCTTTTTTTTTTTCTTGTGCAGCACGATAATTGTATAAATATGTATGCATATATTGGATTTAACATATATTTCTACCATGAGTTAACATATATTGGACTACTTGCCATCTAGGGAAGGGTATGGAGGAAGAGAAGGGAATTGGAACACAGGGTTTTGCAAGGGCTAATGTTGAAGAATTGTCCACACATGTTTTGAAAAATAAAAAGCTTTAAAAAAAAAAAAAAAAAAAAAAGAATTTTCCAACATGAGACCCTTGAAATTGTCTTGGATCGCTGTATTGCTGAGAAGAGCTAAATCCATCATAGTTGGATTGTCACACAATATTGCTATTGCTACGTATTATGTTCTCTTGCTTCTGCTCACTTAAGTCAGCATCAGTTCACAAAAGTCTTTCCAGGTTTTTCTGAAATCCATCCACTTATCATTTCTTAGAGCCCAGTTGTATTCCATTATATTCATACACTATAACTTGTTCATCCATTCTCTAATTGATGGACATTTCCTCAATTTCCAATTCTTTGCTGCCACAAAAAGAGTTGCTATAAATATTTTAGTACATGTAGTTCCTTTTCCCTTTGTTATGATCTCTTTGGGATATAGATCTAGCAGTGGTATTGCTGAATCAAATGGTATGAAGAAATGTATTGCTCTTTGAACATAGTCTCAAATTGCTCTCCAGAATATTTGGATTAGTTCTTCCAGGTGAATTTTATTAATATTTTTCTAGTTCTACAAAATCATTTTTGATAGTTTAGTTGTTATGGCACTAAGTAAGTAGATTAATTTGGGGAGAATTGTCATTTTTTATTATATTAGAATGGCCTACCCAGGAGCAATTGATATTTTCCCAATTGCTTAAATGTGACTTTGTGTGAAAAATCTGGGTTTGTATTGGCAAGTAGACTCCCAAATATTTTATATCGTCTGTAGTTATTTTAAATAGAATTTTTCTTTCTATATCTTCTTGCTGAGCTTTGTTGATAATATTTAGAAATACTAAGATTTACATGAGTTTATTTTGTTCTACAACTTTGCTAAAGTTGTTAATTATTTCAAGTAGTTTTTTAGTTGATTTTCTAAATATACCATTATATCATCTGCAAAGAATGATAATTTTGTTTATTTTTATTGCTTATTCAAATTTCTTTAATTTCTTTTTCTTCTCTTATTGCAAAAGCTAACATTTCCAGCACAATATTGAATAATAATGGTGATAATGGGCACCCTTCTTTCCCCCTTATCTTATTGGGAATGTATCCAGCTTCTCCCCTTTATAAATAATACTTGCTGATGGTTTTAGATAGATACCACTTATCATTTTTAGGAAAGTTCCACTTATTCCTATACACTCTAGTGTTATTACTAGGCATGAGTGCTATATTCTGTCAAAAGTTTTTTTCTGTATTTATTGAGGTAATTATATAATTTCTGTTGGGTTTTGTTATTGATATAATCAATTAAGCAGATAATTTTTCTAATATTTTACCAACCCTGCATTCCTGGTATAAATACCACCTGTTCATAGTGTATTATCCTTGTGACAAATTGTTATAATCTCTTTTCTAATACATTTTTAAAATTTTTGCATCAGTATTATTAGATAAATTGATCTAGAATTTTGGATCTCCTAGTTTAGTGAGTAGCACTTTCATAAAAGGAATTTGGTAGAATTACTATTTCCCCAATTTTCCCCAAATAGTTTATGTAGTATTGAAATTAAATGTTTGCAGTATTAACTTATAATTCCACCTGGCTTTGGATATTTTTTCTTAAGTAGTTCATTGATGTCTTGTTCAATTTCTTTAAAAAAAAAAGTTATTTATTATATTATTTCCTCTTCTATCAATAAGGACAATTTATATTTTTTATAAACACTCATCCATTTCACTTAGATTTATCAGCATACAACAGAGCAAAATAGGTCCTAATTATTGATTTAATTTTCTCTTCATTGGTGGTGAATTCAACCTTTTCATTTTGGATTTTTTGACTTTTTAAAAAAATCAAATAAACCAAAGATTTATCAATTTTATTGTTTCCTCCTAAAAACCAGCTCTTAGTTTTATTTATTAATTCAATAGCTTTCTTAATTTCAATTTTATTTATCTCTCCTTTGATTTTTAGAATTACTAATTTGATATTTAATCAGAGATTTTCCATTGTTTTTCCCTAGCTTTTTAAATTGAATGTCCAATTCATTCATCTGCTCTTTCTCTATTTTATTTATGTAAGCATTTAGAGATATAAACTTTTCTCTAAGTACTGCTTTGGCTGACTTCCATACATTTGCATATTTTAAAAAAATTATTGCTATTCTCTTTGTTGAAATTATTGTTTCTGTGATTTCTTATTTAACCCATCCATTCTTTAGGATTAGATTATTTAGTTTCCAATTAATTTTAATCTAGCTTTACATGGTTCTTTATTATTGTAATTTCTTATTGTATCATGATCTGAAAAGAATGCTCTTAATATTTTCTACATTTCTGCATTTGATTGTGAGGTTTTTATGAGATAGTCAAATTTTTTTTTTTGTAGGTGTGATGTATCACTGACATTAAAAAGGTATATTCCTTTCTGTCTCTATTCATTTTTCTCCATATCTATCATATCTAACTTTTCTAAAATTCTATATACATCCTTAACTTCTTTCTTGTTTACTTTGAGGTAGATTTATTTGTTTCTGTGTAGAGGAGATTGTAGTCCTCTACTAGCATAGGTCTGCTCTCTATATCTTCCTGTAACTCAGATATGTGCTCCAAAAATTTGGGTGCATACATGTTGAATAGTGATATTTCTTTATTATCTATGTTACCTTTTAGGAAGATATAGTTTCTTTCCTTGTTTCTATTAAGTAGATCTATTTTTGCTTTTGCTTGGTCTGATATCAGAATTGCTATCCCATTGTTTTTTATTTCAGTTGAAACATAATCTATTCTGCTCCAGGCCTTTACTTTTACTCTCTGTGTGGTTCTCTGCTTCAAATGTATTTCTTGTAAACAACATATGTAGGATTCTGTTTTTTAATCCACTCTGTTATTTACTTTTGTTTTATGGTAGCATTCATCCTATTAACATTCATGATTGTGATTACTAATTGTGTATTTCCACAACCTTTTACACTTTTCTCCCTCCTTTTACCCTGTCCCTCCTCACCTGTATTTTGTTCCTTACAATCAACTTCAGCAGTCTAGCCTATATTCTATATTTGCCCTCTTACTTCTGCCCTCCCTTCAGCTCTCACTTCTATCAGAACTCCTCATTCTTTTTTCTTTCCCCTTTCCCCTGTTACTTTCCTGTAGGGTAGCTAGGGTTTTCTACCCAACTGAATGTGTATGTTATTCTTTCCTTGAGTCAAATCCAATGAGAATAACATTCAACCAATGCTCACCTCTTTTTTCCCTTCTACTGTAGTAGTCTTTCATATATCTTCATATGATAAAATTTACCCCTTCCTGCCTCTTCATTTCCTTTTCTCCACTTAATTATTATTTTTAAAATCATTACAGTATCCTCCTTTTAACTGCCTTAATAGAGATAGTTATTAAGAGTTATAAATATCATCTTCCCATGTAGAGATGTAAATAATTTAACCTTAGTGAATACCATGGTTTTTTTTTTTCCTTTTCCTGTTTGACTTTTTATGCTTCTCTTGAGTCTTATATTTGATGATCAAATTTTATGTTTGGCTCTGATCTTTTCATCAAGAAAGTTTGAAAGTCCCCTATTTCATTGAAAGTTTATCCTTTCCTCTGAAAGATTATGCTCAATATTGCTGGTTGATTCTTGGTTATAATCCAAACTTCTTTTCTTTTCATAATATCATATTCCAAGCTCTCCAGTCCTTTAATGTAGAAGCTGCTATGTCCTGTGTAATTCTGACTGTGATTCTTTGATGTTTGAATTGTTTCTTTCTGTTTCTTTGCAGCATCTTCTCTTTGACTTGCTAATTCTGAAATTTGGCTGCACTTTAGTTTTCGCTGATCAGTGTATTCTTTCAATGACTATTTTCCTCTCTGCTTTTAGGATATTAGAACAGTTTTCCTTAATAAATCTTCTTCCTTCTTGAAATGTGTGCAGCCTTTTTTTGGTCATGACTTTTAGATAGTCTAATAACTTTTAAATTATTTTTTCTGGTTCTATTTTCCAGGTGAGTTATTTTTCCAATGAGGTGTTTTACATTTTCTTCTATTTTTTTATTCTTTTGATTTTGTCTGATTTTTGTTGTCTCTTGGAGTTATTAGCTTCTACTTGCCTAATTCTAATTCCAAAGGAATTATTTTCTTCTGTTAGCTTTTGTATTTCCTTTTCTATTTGGCCAATACTACTTTTAAAGAAGTTGCTTTCTTCAGCCAATTTGTGTGCTTTCTTTTCCCAGTTGTTGACTTTTATTTATAATTCTCTTGCATAACTTTCATTCCTTTTATTTCCCCTCTTTTATTCTTCTCCCTCTTTTGCCTGATTAAAAAAAATTCTTTTGAGCTATTCCAAAAGAACTTTAGGAATTTGAGATCAATTCATATTCTCTTTGAGACTTTACATGATATTGTTTTGCATTGATATTTTTGTCTTTTTCTGAGTTTATGTTTTGAACCTCCCTGTCATCATAGTCGCTGTCTGTGTTCATGACTCCTTTTTGATTTTTTGCTCATTTTAAAAAGTTGAGTTCTGCTCCTCAGGTATAGGGGTCACTGTCCCAAGCTTCCCGCACTGGGTGACAGGAACCTGGCCACTCTCTTTCTGCACTGAGGCTTCTGGGATGGATGACATGCACACTTGTGTTAAGGTGATGAGCCTAGTGTGCCTATTGTTGAGCCTATTGTGCCTTGAGAACTGGGGCTGGCATTTTGCTTTCTGTAATGGGGCTCGGTTACCCTCATGGTTGGCCTGCTGAGTTAGAACCATGTGGTCTCAGTTACTGACCTACGTATGCTATGGCTAACAGCTTCCCCAGGGCTTGCCCAGACACTGTCTGCACTGGGGCTATTCTTTTTATCCAAGTGAGACAAACTTTTCCTGAAGTTCTTCTAAGTTATCTTGTGAAGTGGAAAATTGCTTTGTTCCACCTTTTTATAAATCTTATCACTCCAGAACTTTTAGAGGTTTGACTTAGCATTGTTTCTGAGAGAAACTGGGGAGAGATCAGGGTACTTCCTGGCTTCTCTGCATTATCTATAGCTAGCCCTTGCAGAACTCAGGGAAAGCTATTGTTTCTGACAAATGGAGGGGAAGAGAATAAACATTTAAATAACACTGAGTGAGCTAGAGAAGAAAGTAACAAACCCCTGGATTATGTTTGACAAGAAAATCCCAAATGGATCACAAAAAGTCAGACAGGTCTGAACACCTTAACAACAATAACAACATTTATATACTAGGCACTATGTTCATCATTTTTTTACAACTATTATCTCATTTAATCCTCACAACAACTCTGGGAAGTAGCAGTCCTTATTATTACACACACATTTTTTGTAGTTCAGGCATTTTTCATTCATGCATACCTGACTCTTTGTGATCCCATTTGGGTTTTTTTTTGGGGGGGGGGGATAAGATATTGGAATGGTTTACCTTTCCTTTCTGCAGCTCTTCTTGCAGATGAGGAAATGGAGAAATACAGGAGAAGATGACTTGCTAGGGTCCTATATCTAGTTAGTGATTAAGTCAGATTTGAAATCGGGAAGATGAACCTCCCTAATTCAAGGTCCAGCCCCTTGCTGCCTCACTTGAATCAAGATCACATAGTGCCTGAGGCTTTATTGGAATTCAGGTTTCCCTGTTTCCTGGTCTAGTTGCTATAGTTTATCCTTCATTCTGGAAGAGGACCACAATATCAGGAAAAGGATGCCATGACAGGCAAATGAATTGGATTTAAGTGAGGGAGGGCTGGATCAGGTCACCTGACTCACTTTCCCCTCCAGAGCTATCTGTCCGGTGACCAGATTTAGATCACTTTATTACCAGCTACCTTCCATTGTCAAGACAAGAGTTTTTCCTCCAGAGCCAAAATCAACCAATCATCAAGAAGCAAATCAATCATTTGAAACAAAGCAGAGGAGTTTTCTGGGTCCTCTCAGCAGTGAGCTAAAGCATACCTTTTTCAGCCAAAGGCTGAGGTATTTTCAGAGCTTTATAAGCTGTGTCTTTTTCTAAAAAGTGAGGGGGAAGAGGACATAACATAATGGTTAATAAAAGTAATATAAAAACAAGAGATTAGGAATGATTAAAAAAAAAGTTTTGCAATTTCATCAAATTTATTGTTGGAAGAACTCATCCAAATTAGAGGTTCTTTTAATCACTCCTTTCCCATAATTATGACCCAATTCCTTTTACTGAATGAAGGGAGAGACATCATGTTTTGAGACCAGGCCCTAAAACCTCCTAACTCTATCCATCAATATATGGGGCAAGTACCAGGTTATGAGAGCCTGAGGCCACAGGTTCAGCTCCATCATTCTTGGAATCATGACTGTCTGGAACCAGTCAGCTTCTGATAGCCCTTATGTTATAGGGACCCAGATGCCCAACTAACTGGCCATAGATAAGCACTGAATCATGCATGAGTCTAAGCCAATGGACTCCCAGTCATATTCCAAGTAATAGGCACATGTTAGGATTCTTACAAGGTGCTAAATCACTGGAATGGATATCATTATCTAATTTAGCATGGTACTTAACAATTCTCTAGTTCAGTAATGTATTTACTAGAATTCCATGAGATTCACACCTTTAAGAAAGCATACATTTAAGAAGCTCCCACAAGCCCATTCTCTGGGAGGATATAAAAAGCCAAGATTCAGAGCCAGGATTGAGTCAAGGAGAGGACTTCCAGGGAGAACTTCAGGGAAGCTTGAGGAGATTCAGAGCCAGGATTCAGTGGATTAGCAAGTCCAGGGGATTCACAAGTCTAAAGGAAAAGCCTGTTCATGGACTTCTGCAAGATTCACAACTAGGATTGACTTCTGGAAAACCCACAAGCCCACCCTCTAGGAGGCAGAGTCTGATTCATTCCCACTTCGACTTCTGTACTGGCTGGAGACATTGGGAAGAGGAGAGGTTAGAGACACTCGGACAAGAGCTCATTGGGTAACCAAGGAGAGAGAGAGGCCTCTAAGAAAGCTAGCCGAGCCCCAAGTGAAGGAGACAAGACTTGAAGGAGAAAATAAAGGATCTGGAGATAAGATTTGGAAAGATTAAAGGACTTTAACTCCTGGCTGCATTTTGGGATTATTGAACTGAATTGAAACTAAGGCTGCCTTCAGAAGCTCCCCAAGAAACCTGCTCACAGAGAATGATAACAATTTAGAGAAAAGGGAACATTACAGGCACACAGCCCACAACAGGGCTAAGGTACCAGAACTTTTAGAAGGCAGATTCAGCACTGGGACTCCTGGCTCTTTCCCCATTCCCTTGCATCAACCAGCAAGGTAGCCTTGCTCAGTAGGTGCTGATTCCATTCCAGCCCTCCAGGTTCAGCTACTTTTGACAACTTTATTTTCCTCCCTAGCTCCCCTGCACACTAGCAATCCCAGTTGTTCAGAGTCCTGGACAGAAGCTTGGATTCCTCAGCCTCTGATTTTCAGCTCCTTGGGGCACATTTCCACTTACCTCAGAGTCATAGAGTTATTACATCTCTGAGGCAGGATTCAAATCTGAAACTTTCTGCTTTCAATTTGCTATATCATGCTGCCTCTTAATGAATAAGATAAACTAAAAACCCTAATTTAAGGATGAAAATTTGGTATTGTAGATATAAATGAGAATTGATTGGACATAACTGGTGACAAATATATGGATATGGATGGCCACATCTTATTAAAAAAAATTAGATAAAACAAGCACCGAAGTAGATTTCATATCAAGAAGATATATTCATGTTAAGAAATTCAGAAACTGGAAAACGGAGGGAATCATGGAAACAATTAACAGAGAAACAAAAATGATATTGTCATGGGAGTATACTATTGACCACTTGGATAGGCATAAGAAAGCGATGAGGAATTAAGAAAACATATGAAAATGGGGTCCTGGAACTTGATATAGTTAAAAATATGGAATTTCAATTATTTACACAACTGAAAGACCTCTCTTCCCCACTCTCTCTCTTTTCTCCTTTTTCCTTTTCTGATGCCTTCCTTTCCTTTATCTCTCTCTGTCTCTGTCACTTTGTCTGTCTCTGAAGCACAGTAATTAATATTCTTTTGTCTTTCTTTAATAATTATTTTAGTATCAAAAGATGGAAGAAGTTTGAGGAAAGCTATTATTCTATACTTCATTCTGTGTAAGAAGTAGGGGATTGGGAGGTAGAAATGATGGGAATATTGAGGATAAATATCCATAGCATCTTAGAATTCATAGAATAAGAGGCAATTTAGGCATAATCTGATATTTTTTTTAAAGAACAAAGAAAAGTTAGTTAGGCTCCCATAGCCTAAAAATAGCTCCCATAGAAATTAGACCCATTCTGAAGACTCAAACAGCAGTAATTTGTTTGAGGGGAAAAAAGAGGGAACTGCCTAAAAAGAGCAATGTACATAAAAATGTGCATATTAATCTCATCATTCAGATCTCAAATTCTGAATTTGCCTAAACCAGCATTTTGAATTTGGGACACTTTTTCTTGAGATCTCCCCAATAATCTGTTATCACCATTTCTCACTTTCAGGTAAGAAAAGGCTTTCATTCTTTAACTTTCTCTTCTTCAATTTGATCTTGGTGAAATCTCGATTAGGCTGTCCTGGCCTTTTCTAAATTTCCAACCATAGTGATGGCACTTCTCCCGGGAAGGGGGTGGGGCTGCCTCAGCCCCCAGCACTTCAACTCCTTATCTATCAACTTAGATTTTAAAGACATATATAAAAGATGGAATCAAGGGCAGAATTTAAGGATGAATTAAAAAAAGGAGAATAATCCTTTTATTGTAGTGTCCAGGGCACTATAGCTCAGAAGTCCGAGAGATTTTCAATGAATTCCAAGGACAATAAAACAAAATCTTAAAAACAAACAAACAAAACAAAACAAAACAAAAAACAAAACTCTGTTGAGGTTGGAGACAGATCGGAGATGTTATAGGATTGTTTCTAAGGCACAATGACAATGGATGATTGAGAAAAGGTAAGACTATTATTCAACTCATTTTTTTTTTTGTTTTATCAATAAGGATGATTTTTGGATGAAGGAGAATAATTAATAGGGTGTTGAAAAGTATGTTTGTTTGTTTTTTTAATTGTAAAAGAGAATCTTGTTGACTTTGGTAAATTCATGTGTTATCAGTTCAAGTCATCAGGACAAGATTTCTAAATGCTGTCAGTAAGTTTTGAAAAAATCAGAGAAAATGAGAGGTTCTGCAGGATTAGAGGTGCACAAGTATCCATTTTATAAAAAAAAAGTGAAAAGTTGGTTTCTGAAAATAATAGGCAATGAGCTTGACTTCAATTTCTTTCAATATGCTGCAGCAAGTTATTCACAAGTGAGAGGCAGAATCATGCTGTAGATAGAGAACTGGTCTTAAAACAGAAAGGCTTGGGTTTAAGTCCTGACTCTCTGGCACATACTGGCTATATGATCCTGGATGAATATCTTAACCTTTTATTGTGCTGGCAAACTTTCCAAGGCTATATTGTATAAAGGTCCCAACCAACCATGACTGGTCAAGGAATTTTTTCATGTAGGAATTCCTTATAACAATAAAATCACTTTGTGATCAATCAATAAACACCTATTAAGCACCAACTATGTGCTAGGTACTGTAATAACCACTGAGGATATATAGAGGAAAAAGATAATCCCTGACCTTAGGGAGGCCCATTCTAATGGGGAAGATAGCATGAGAACAAATATATACAAAGCAAGCTATGTACAAAATAAAGAAGAAATACTTTTTAATAGAGAAAAGGGTTTGGAAGTAAGTAGCCTTGGTAAAGAAAGTCTACAGAAGGTAGGAAGGAAGCCAATGTGACCATCTAAAAATGGAAGTGAAATTCATTAAAATCCAGGGCAATTTTTATCAAAAGCAGGTCATACCATACTAATTATGTTCACTTTTTAAACAGGATTTCTTAAATATAAATCAGAAGAATAATAGAATTACAGAATTTTAGGGTTAAATGAGATCTCTCCAACTTATGCCTGAGGGGAATTCCCACTATAACACACCTGGTAAGTGCTTGTCTAGCTCTGTTTAAAGATCTTACACTGTTACACATATTAAATATTATTTTGGAGCAGCTTTAATTATGAGGAATTTCATGGAAGTTGAATGATAAAAGTTGGTAAAATAGTGATGAAGAAGAGTTGTCCCTCCCCCACCCAGAGATGAGGTGAAATATAGGGCTAAATCATAGAAGATGAATAAATTGAGGATCTGTGAGGTTAGACTTTAGAAAGAACATCAACATTCATATTTCAGTTTCTTAATATAAAGCCAGGATTTATAGGAGAAAGATACCGATTTAGATACTTGATTTATTGAGAAAGGATTATGTCCTAGAAACTGATAGCCATCACAATTTAGATGAGATAATAGTGTAAATCTCAAAGGAGGAGTTCTAAAATAAAAGAATTTTGTTAATTAAAGAATGAGCATTACAGAGCGTACAGCAGATATAGAGAGATGGTTTGGGGAGAAATGGAGAGTTGAATAGTGGGAATAGGAAAGCAGATAAGTATAGTTTGGGAGGGGCTGTGGTCTTTGGTGATCAAAGTTCCAGATCACTGGGGTGAGGAAACTAAGATAAGGCAGAGTTTACACAGAGTGCCAGTAGATGAAATGAGATTCATTGATGTAGACAGGTAATTAAAATGTTCAAGATTTCCCCTGCCCATACCTTCAAGTTCATGTTATTGTTCTCACCTTTCTGGCATGGGGGCAGACAGTGTTTCTATGCTCCAGAAATGTCCTAAACCTGGTCTAACATCAGGCACAAGGGTATTGGGACATCTCAAAGTCCAGTTTAGAAATAACCATGAGCAAAGCAGGATGGTGGGTATGATTGCATTATGAGGGCCAAAGGTAATAAACTGAAATTGTAAAGAGATAAATTTGAAATATTAGGATTTTTGGTTAATAAAATCAAATGCATAAGTCTGATATATGGTATACATGATGAGAGCCAATCCAATTCAATACAATAAATGTCTATGAAGTATCTATTCTATGCAAGGCTTTTACTAGGTCCTGTGGAGAATTCCTGACCTTAAGGAATTTATATACTACTGGGAATTTGCATGAGAAAAGACCTGGATATGTTCATTGAATTTGATGTTAAATGTGAATCTACAATATAATATCACAGTTAAATGAATAATATGAGAGTAGCCTTCTTTGAGAGTATCTGCATGCAGAGAAAGGAAGGTATTCTTGTACTCTGTTCTGGTCAGACCACATCTAGACTTTTGTATACAGTTTGGGAGTGTACAGAGAAAAACAGAGAGAGAGAGGAGAGAGACAAACAGAGAGAGAAGCAGAGGCAGAGACAGAGACAGAGACATGGAGAGAGACAGAAAGAGAAAAAGCAAAAGACAGAAAGACAGACACAGAGAGAGACAGAGAGAGAGAGAGAGACAAAAAGAGACAGAAAGACAGACACAGAAAGAGATGGAGACAGAAACACAGAGACAGAAAGAGACAGAGGGAAACAGAGACAGAGACTGAGATAGGGACACAGAGAGAGAGACAGAAATAGCAAGACAGAGATATAGGAGGTAGAGTGTATTTCAGCTTGATGTAAGAAAAAAATTCCAATCAGCTGCTGAGTTGCATAGGAAAGAAACCTAAGTTATTTTCCTGATGTCACAATGTAAACATGGGATGTGGAAATTTTTAGGAAAGGCCCCCAAGGTGTTAAACAGGAAATGGGATATACTCAGCTTCTGTTTTCCTTACATATTTGAGAGAGACCTCCACTGAATTCTCACAGTATTCTTAAGTCAGATAACCAATCGATGATTTTGTGGACAAGATTCAGGTTCTGAGTAGGGGTTTGGTTGGATGAAGTCCTTAGCTCAGTACTATTTTATGATTCATATCAATTCAATTTGATTCTACCATCATTTATTAAGCACCTACTATGTGTGAGTCAATGAAGTATAGAGATCCAATTGTTCACAAGGAATTTCTAGCACATTGGTAGTGGCTGTGATAGAAGGCCTAGGAATAATTACTTGAAAGGATTCTTCTTTTCTTTTTTTTTTTTTGTGGAATTCAAGAGAACATGTAGCTTCGGATTTGAGAATGGTTTTGACTCAGAAACTGGGAATTATACCTAAAACTGAGCCAGAAATTACCTGGTTTCATTGGATCAGTGGGTGACCATAATATAAAATAAGTTAGAAATGAAAATAAAAATGTGAAATATATGTTAAGTAATATAGAATAGCTCTATGACAGAATTGAATATATTTTGCTTATTTAAAAAATTTAGCTTCCTGTCAGAGTATCTCACACCACAGGAAAGTAGATTTTGCTCATTAAATGGATGACTGAACATATAGTGTGCCCATGATTCACTCTAAGAGACTTAAGTATGGAGCAAAATGGGGCCTAAATTTGTCATCTATATAGGAAATTCTCCTCCCTTCCCCAATTCCTTGGACGAGCAGGCCCCAGAGGGAAGCTATGCCAGATGTCCAGAAGCAGTCCTTAATAGCAGCCAAGCCAAGTCTTCTGGTCACTTTGAGGACTTTTCTAAGAAATTTAATCCCCATTCCTAATAAGTCACACCTGATTCTAATGATCTTACTGCTTTTGTAGACAGTTAAGTTTTTGCAGTGAGTAGAGCATTAAATCTGGCATCAGGAAGAACTAAGTTAAAATTCTTTCTCAGACAATTAGCTGTGTGACCCTAAAAAGTCACTTAATCTCTTAGTTTCAATTCCTTATCTGAAAAATGGGGATAATAATAGCACTTACTTAGTAGAGTTGTTGTGATCATCAAATGAATATGAAAATGCTCATTATGAATATTAATTATTATTTTCTGACTAAATCATTAGTGATAAGATGCTAGCTATTGTTGTCACTATTATTATTATTATTATTAATAAATTGTTTTCTGCATTTCTGGGAGCCAAGATGGTAGAGGAAGCAGTAAATGTCTATAACTCTCCTGTATTTACCTCCAGACAACCAATTAGCTGCTCAAAACAAATCAGCAAAAAGATAGGATGAAACAATCATTTAGGCCAAGAAACTTGGAAGATCATCAAGAAAGGTTTATTTCACTGAGATAAAAGAGGAATATAGTTCAGTACAGAGGCTGCAAGGCTCACTTCATCAAATCCTAAGCCTCAGTGTGGTGGAGCAGGAAAATGTCAATCCTAGAACCCCACTAAGTGCCTCAACATTGCCAGGGTAATGGGCAGGCTCCAGCTCTGAGAACTCTCATATGCTTCAGGGTAGCCCTGGGGAAACACTCAAATAATCTCAACACATCCTTACAGCCAAATTACAGAACTATTCTGTCAAAGAAAAAAAACAATTCAAATATTAGAGCCAAAATCAGAATTACACAAGACTTAGCAGCTGTAACCCTAAAGGATCAGAGATTTTGAAATGCAAAAGTGTTAGGACCACAACTAAAAATTGCCTACCTGGCAAAATTAAGCATAATACTTTCAGGGGAAAAGTAGTCATTCAATGAAATAGAAGGATTTCAAGCTTTCATAAGGAGAAGGCCAGAATTGAACAAAAAATTTGATCTCTACTATCAAGACTAAGAGAATTACGTAAAAAGGTAAAAAGAGAAAAGAAAACACAAGGGGATTCAGTGTGACTGAACTGTTTACATCTCTATATAGGAAGATGGTACTTGTAATTCCCTAAAATTGTACCACTAATAGTATAGCTGGAAGAAATATACATAGGCAGAGGGGATGACATAAAAAAAAAAAAATTAGAGAACTACATTGGGTACAGAAGAAAGAGAGAAGTAGAATGGGATAAATTATTTCACATGAAGAGTCATAAAAGACTTATTATAGTGGAGGGGATTGTGTCAGGGTGGGCTATGGGCATTGCTAGAACCTTACTCTCATAAACTTTGGCTCAAAGAGGGAATAATATACACAACTTGTTGAATAGAGAAATCCATGTTACGTAACAGGGAAGTATGAGAGAAAGAGATTAAATAAAGTGAGTATGTGTATGCAGGGGAATGACAGGAGATAGAGCAGTAGAGAGAAGCAAAACACTGTCAAGGAGAGAAAGGGTGAAAATAGAGGACAAACCAGAGGAAAAATGGGATGTAGGAAAATGCACAGTAATCATAATTATGAATGTGAAAGGGAAACAGCAGCATAGATAAAAAAAAAACAGAATGCTACAATATTTAGTTGACAAAAAAATACATTTGAAGCAGAGAGATATGCACGGAATAAATGTGAAGGGATGAAACATAATGTATTATGCTTCAGCTGAAGTGAAAAAAGCAGGAGTAGCAATCTGGATTTTAGCCAACACCAAAGCAAAAATAGACTTAATTAAAAGAGATAATGAAGGAAACTACATCTTGCTAAAAGGTACCATAAACAATGAAGTAATAGCAATATTGACATATATACATCAAGTGGCATAGCATCTACATTCTTAAAGCAGAAATTAAGTGAGTGATAGGTTCATCACCAAACAAGAGACAAAGAACATTATGAAATGTAAAACAGATGATTTTGAGTATATTAAATTAAAAAAAAAGTTTTTTGCTAATAAAACCAATGCAAGAAAGAAAAGGCTGGGAAGAAATCTTTATAGCAAGTTTCTCTGATAAAGACCTCATTTCTAAAATATATAGAAAACTGAGGGCAATTTATAAGAATGCATGCCATTCCCCAATTGGTAAATGACCAAAAGTTATGAACAAGCAGTTTTCAGATGAAGAAATCAAAGCTATTTTTAGGTATATGAAGAAGAACTCTAAATCACTTTGACTAGAGAAATGCAAATTAAAATAACTTTGAGGTACCATCTCTCACCTACTAGATTGGCTACTATGACAAAAAAGGAAAATGATAAATGTTGGATATGGACGTAAAAAACTGGGATACTAATACACTATTGGTGGAGTTGTGAACTGATCCAAACATTCTGGAGAGCAATTTGGAACCATGCCCAAAGGACAACCAAATTGTGGATATCTTTTGATCTAGCAATACCACGACTAGATCTATATCTCAAAGAGATCATAGGAAAGGGAAAGTACCCACATGTGCAAATTTATAGCAGCCCTTTCTGTGGTGGCAAAATATTAGACATTCTTGTCAATTGAGAAATGGCTGAACAAACTGTGGTATATGAACATAATGAAATGATATTGCGCAATCAGAAATGATTAATAGGCAAAATTCAGAAAAATCTGGAAAACTTGTATAAACTGATTCAAAGTAAAATGAGCAGAACCAGGAAAACATTGTGTTCAATATCAATCGCGATACACCATATTGTATGATGATGAACTATTAATGACTCAGTTCTTCTCAGCAACACAGTGATCCAAAAAAGTACAAAGACTCAAGGAAGAAAAACGTTATCCACATCTAGATAAAGAATTGATGGACTAGGAATGTAGATTGAAACATACTTTTGGGGGGGATGGTTTTTATATTTTTCTTAATCTCTCTCATTTGATTTTTGAATTCTTTTTTGAGTTCTATAAATTTTTTGGTATAGAAGAAGCTTTTTTAAAATTATTTTTTATTATTTATTTATTTATTTTTTAATTTCAGTGTCTTCCTCTGAAGATGAACTCTGGTCTTCTCCGTTCCCATAGTAAGTTTCTAAGATTGGGTTCTTACTTTTTTTGCCAACTACTTTTTAAAAATGAGAAATATTAGTAAAAGCACCTCTAATCATGGGGTGGGAGTGGTATCTCTAGTTTTACTTCAGCTCTTCCCTCTGACCTTGAGCCCCAAACCAAAAGCTCTATCCTTCAGCAAGTGGCTGCTTCCAGCAGCATCTCTATCCCATTGCCTCTGCACTCCTAAGTGTGCTGGTTCCTTCTCACTCAGGGCTGCGACTCTGCAGTCCAGGTGGGCTTGACATTTCTAATTAGTGGAAGTTCCCTCCATCTTCCTGGACTCAGAGCCCTGACTCCACATGCTATCTAAGGGATGAAAGTTTCTGTGGTTCCTGTTGAAGCTCCAGCCAAACACAGTTAACCCCAGAGGTCCCCACTGGGTGTTTCTGTGGAGCTAGCCTGGAGGTGTTTGCACTTTAAACGGGTTAATCCAGGAAGACCTTGTTCTGCCTTAAATCTCCTTTGCATATATTTGTTCTGTTTGTGGAGGAAATCTGAAAAGCTTCAAATTTATTGACCTACGCCTCCATCTTCCCAGAATCCTCCATCATACTATTTTTAAAAATTTACTTTTTTCTTTTTCATTTCCTCTTCCCTTTTTGATCTGTTTCTTCTTTTATAATTATAACAAATATGGAAATGTGTTATACATGTATAATCTATATCAAATTGTCTATCAGTTTTGGAAGCGAGGTGGGAAGGAAGATGGAAAGAAAAAGTTGAAACTTGAAATTTTGTAAAAATTAATACTAAAAATTGTCATAATGTGTAATTAGAAAAAATACTATTTTAAAAAACTATAGGAAGAAAAGTAGGGAAGTTGGAAAAAGGCAAGGAGTTATAGGAAAAGATTAATTCATTGCAAATTCCTATGAATGACATATTGAAAGTTACAGTATCAAAACCACAGGTCCAATCCAATATCAAAGTAGTAAATAATAAAACTAACCCTCCTAAAACAATAAATAATAACAGACTAAAAATAAATTGTTTTCTGAGCAGATCATTGTTGGCAATATGCTGTGGCCTATTTATTTTCACTATCTTTTTATTTTTCTTTGGGGAATTTGTAATTAATTCATGCAAGGGTTGGGGTGGCACAGTGAATAGAGAACTGGGCCTAGAGTCAGGAAGATAGGAGTTCAAATGTGATCTGAAACACTTTCATGCTGTGTGACCCTAGGTAAGTTATTTCCTGTTTGCCTTATTTTCCTTGTCTGTAAAATAAATGAAGTAAAGAAATTAATAGCATTTTCCCCTTTTTTGATCTGATTTTTCTTGTGCAGCATAATTGTGGAAATATGTGTAAAAGTACTGTACATGTTTGGCATATATTGGATTGCTTACTGTCTAGGGCAGGGAGGGAGAAAAAAAATTGGGACACAGGGTTTTGCAAGGGTGAATGCTGGAAACTATCTTTCATGTATTTTGAAAATAAAAAGCTATTATTAAAAAAAAAGAAATAAATGACAAACCACTCCAGTATCTTTATGAAAAAAAATCCCAAATAGAATACAAAGAGTTGAATATGCCTGAAATGACTGAATAATAACAAATTCTTCCAAGATCATGATGCCATAATTTGAGCAATGTATGTGCATGTTTCAATCTACTTTTTCCATCTCTACTAGGAGGGTTAGGTAAGTCTATTTCAAATTACACTGAGTTTCATTATATGTGTGCATACACACAATAGACCCACAATGAATATATGGATATATATGTAAATATATATATATATATATATATATATATATATATATATATATATATACATATAAACATATATATGTATATACTCACATATACTGTATATATGTATATACTCACATATACTATATATATGTATATATAATGTAAATATAGACATATACATATATGTGTATATAAATATACTCATGGGCACGGGCTGTAATTTCTATAATTGCATACAGCAAAGTCCCAATTAGTACAAATAATAAGCTCCTCAAATAGTCAAGTTATTTAGATTCATGCCATGTTTTTTTTTCCATTGGGCTGGAACAAATTCTCATACTTTACATAATTGTAACTTTGAATAATATGGTTTCAAATACATGTGATCAACCTCACAGTTTTTATTATTTGCCCTAGTTGGCACCTAACTGGATATTGTTTCTTTTCAGCATGCATTATATTGTTCTGAACATGGTAGCTACTTAGGAAATATTCATTTATTCACTGATTAACTAGTCAGTTGGTAATGAACTAATAAAGTTAGTGGAAAGCATATTGGAATGAAAGTTTGTTTTCTGTGGACTAAGTGGCTTTAGTTGAGTTATTTAATCTTTCTGAGCATTAGTATGATTTCTCTTTAAAGTGTAAGTCATTTCCAGGTTGTGATTTGCTCATCCAATTTTAGACCACAACAGGAGCACTATGTAGTCTTCTAGATATTTGGAAGTAAAAAATTCAGTTACTCAGATATCCCTCTGACATTCAGAGGATGAATTATCTAGAACAATCTGACTTAGAATTTACTAATTTATAAAGCAATTATTAAGAAGCTTATTGTGAAACTTCACAATTATTGTGAAGCTGGGAATCTTCACTGTTGACTAAATAGGAGAACTATTGGAATCATATCTCATTTCAATTATAGGAATGCAATTTCTTCCATGTGTGAGGGGAAGGAGGAAAGGAGGGAATTAAGGTGGAAGACAGAAACAGAGAGAGAGACAGACAGAGAAAATGCAGAAACAAAGATAGGCAGAGAAATAGAGATGGATGGAGACAGAGTCAAAGACAGAAAGAGAGAGGAACAGAGAAAAGAAAGAAAAGAAAGAGACAGAGACAGAGAGAGACAGACACACATACACAGAGGTTTGCCATAATTTTATAATTTGAGGTTTGCAATGTCATCAATATTTAAGAAGTTAATTTTCCCTTTCAGTCATTTTATCCCTTGACTTTTAAATATGCTACTACCAGGGAAAAATAAGATTTTTAAAAAATATACATTTTAAAAATGGATTCATGGAAAAATATTATGGCTCAATGCCCCTTACTTTCACTGAGTATATACATGCATGCATATACACACACACACATACAGTCTAATATGCTTTCCACCAATTTTATTAGTTAATCACCAACTGATTAATCAGTCAATAAATCAAATTCCCTAAGTGGCTACTATGTTCAGAGAAATACAATATGAATTTGTAAAGAAGCAATATGCAGTTAGATCCAAATTAGTGCAAATAATTTGGTCTTAATCTATATGGTTTAAATAGTAAAATATATCATAAGATTTGTGTGTGGGAGGATATTTATGAAATTATTATATTCTTAAATAGGAAGAAAAAAGAACTTTTATCAAAATATAATTATTTTAAAACCTCAAAATATTACCATAAAACATGTAAAATTATATATATATATGATATATTTACATATATTCATATTCACATGTAAAATTTAAAAAAGAAAAAAGAATAAAAGATATACTTTGGTACCTTTCTTAATAATTCTTAACCTCAATCATAGGTAAGTATAATCCTAATCTTTTTAAAAAACTAAATCTTGATTTTAATGTTCTTTATAACTTACCCTAGATTCTTTCTTGCACAACTTCCAAAACTTAAGCTAAATTTGGCTGTATAAGAGTAACTAGATTGCTTTTGTTAGCTGGTAGTGGCTCTTCTCCATCACTGTAAAAGGTGGTCTACTCATTCTCTTTAGACTGTTATAGTTAAAGCAGCTGTTTAGCCTCTGAAATAGCTAGAATTTGGGTACCATTTTTCCTGACTCTCCTGATTTCTTTTTCCTATGTAAATGAAGTATAAAAAAAGATTATAGCTATGTAAGGTGTCAAACCACTTATGACTATGTTTGCCCAATCAGACTTCTATAAATTACTTGCTTTACCTATCGTTTTACCTAGACATTTTCTTTCTTTATTTTTGGAGGTGTCATTCCTGCTTCCTTCCAACAGATATTTGACTTGAATTTATATACAATGGTTTCTACTGCAACTATGACAGATCTTCTATATTAAATAGAAATTACTTCTGCAAACAGATACTTGGAAACTCTTTTTAGAACTTGTTCTTTTTATACTATATTATATCTGTTAGTGTCTATGAATAGGTTGCATGAATTTGGATAGGGGAAAAACACTATAAATCTTTATTTTCATTAACTTCCAACTGAAATTTGGCATTCTTTGCAATTATGAGTATAGGCAACTAGCACTAGTCTTGTTGAAAGGGCTCCATAGGCTCACCAGACTGCCAATGGAATCCATGACACAAAAAAGATTATGAACCCTTGGAGATGGTGATGATGATGATGGTGATGATATCATTTATATAGTACTTTTAGATTTGTAAAGTACACTATTTTATTTAATCCTAAAAACAACAATGTGGGAAAGTGCTATTATCATCCTTATTTCATATATATGAAGAATCTGAGGCTGAGAGACAATTAAATGCTTAGTTTCTGGGTCACCTAACTAGTAAGAATTTGAGGCAGGATTTGAACTCAGGTCTTCCTGACTTCAATACATTATGCACTGTGCCACTTAGTTTCCATATTTTAATTTTTCTACTTAAGCTTTTAAATAAGGTTTTAAAAGTAGACTCATGACAAGATATTATGCCCAAATGCTCCTCACATTTCTTGAATACACACATAACAGATATTAACTACAACTTTATATTTATATTTTTAAAATATTATTTTATTTTTCTCAATTACATGTAAAACAATTTTAAACACTTTAAAACTGAGTTCCAAATTTTCACCTTGCCCTGTCTTTTTCTCCTCCCTAAAATGGCAAGCAATTTGACATAGGTTATATATGCACAATCATGTAAAACTTATTTCCATATGAGTCATAAGATAAAGGAAATACAGACCAGAACAAACATGAACAAAAAAAGTGAAAAATAATATGTTTTAATCTGCATTCAGATTTTATCAATTCTTCTCTAGAGGCAGATGGAATTTTTCATTACAAGTGGGTCTTTATGTTGCTGAGAATAGTTAAGCCATTCACAGTTGATCATTGGGAAATATTGCTGTTACTATGTATAATGTTCTCTTGCTCCTACTTATTTTACTTTGTATCAGTTCATATAAGTCTTCCCAGGTTTTTCAGAAAGCATCCTCATTGTCATTTCTTGTAATAAAATACATCACAATCATATACCATGACTTGTTCAGCCATTTCCCAATTAATGGGAGTTTGTATTTCCCTTACAGTGTGTTTGTATTTATTTTAATTATTTCCCCAATAATTTCCTCATCAACCTTTCTTTCCCTTTGATCCAGTGTCTAGTGTAATGAGTGCCAGGTACTCTTGTGCTGAATATATACCAGTTGAATGAATGAAAGAGATAGTATTTGCAGATGCTTTAAGCTTGTCAGAAGCATGACACTTTGTAAGTATCAGATATTATTATTAATTCAATGTATGTATGCCCTGGGCTTTTTATAATTGGAGCCTATTTATAAGTCCAAAACACAAACTAATAAATAAATAAATGTAGTAGTTATTTGTGTTCAAAGCTGAATTGTGTACAGAATCCCTTAAATAAATACATGATGAATATTTACATTTGAACCTCCTACTTTAGCCAGTGATTAAAAAAAAAAAAAGGGGGGGGGAAATATTTTCCATTCTTGGGTGTTTAACACCTCTTAGTATTGTCCTAAGGGATGTATTCTGACTCAGGAAATATTCAAGCTACTTCTGTTTGAAGTGGGAGAAAAATAATACTAAGGAAAGCAATCATTAAATGTGATTGTAGATATTTTACTGTCCATTTTTCATTTATGCCCAAGGATAGCCTTTGGATTCAACTTACATGGGACCTCTGGTCTTGTGTGGAGCAAAGAGACTACCACAGATTGGAAAGCCTTAAATGAGTCTGGGCCCTAGATTTGTGTTATTTTCTGTACTTTTCCAAAGCATTGGGGATGCCAGACATTCTCTTACAACTGGGAACTTTCTTCCCGCTCCCTCCCACCCAACAAATTCTGGAACTTCACTTGGGTTTGTACAAACATGCCACCAGCTCTTTTTAAACACAGAGTTCTTGTTTTTGAGACTAAATCTATTAATTTTCTGCTCTGACTCTATCCAAATGGTCTCCTCTTCCATTGAACAATGTTTTCCTGGAGATAAAAGATGTAGATGTGGTGTGAAAGAAGGAGGGTCCTTCTTTTCCTCTCCCCAGTGGCTTTATTTATGGGTTTCAGATGGTGGCAGGGATGTTTATCTGAACCTTACCCAAACTACTTGAACCTCTTGGGTCTGCAAATATCAGGCTGCAAATTTCATGAGAACAGAACCTTTTTTATTATTATTATTTTTCTTTTTTTGGTAAGATTTCCTATACTTCCTGTTTTAGAACTGGCTGGAAATGAGACAAGAACAGTATTTCAGGATTTCAGTACCTGGTCCCAGCTGGAATCTGGAGGTACAGATGTGCACAAAGGAGGACCATGTGCTCACATAAACACACACTCTACAGATGTGTTCAAGCATTTACAGACTGCGTAGTTTTTTTTTTACTTGACATATACATAAGCACCCACATATACACAAATGCTCTCTTCATATTATTTGTGTATAGTGTTCCCTCCCTTCTTTAATATGTGGAATATATATGGAATTCAACCTGCAAAAAACAACTCCATGAAGTTTATTCAAGACTCTTAAAACAAGAGACAGGTAAGGAGGAGAAAGGGAAGAAAGAGAAATTGAGACAGAGAAAGATTGTGTTTGAACATGTAAACCATGTCCTAAATGAACAGTTGTTTTTATCCAGATTTATCTGCTTATCCAAAAAGCAACACAAATGTTGCCAATTAATCCCAGAAGCTGCCACCACACTAGATTTCTATCATCTTCCCTGCCCTAGAAAGAATCCTATTGTTCTCAAGTACTCTGCAGATTTTCTAGTGGCTGTGGGACAAGAGTCCCTCACTCAGCTTGACAGGAGCTGTAGGAGTCTCTTTCCCAGAATTATTCTCCTCAACCAGATTCAATGTGCATTTCTTTTAGGGAATCTGGAAAAGGGTGGAAAGGAGAGGGGTGATATTGGTGGAGGCCAGGCTGCTCTGGCAAACATTTAAACTGCAAATTAAGCCACGAGTGGGATTAGTCGTGAGGTCCCTACCGAGATTATCAACGTCTGACTGTAATGATGTGACTCTGATATCAAGCACATTATTGCTTATGTATAGCAGCACTCAGAAACGTACATTCTTGCAAGGTCTGGCCTTTGTGCAGACATTGAGCCAGCGGGTCATTAATGTACAGTACAAACAGGACGGAGCCAGTGGAACGCCTTGCCGGCAGCAGGGAGGAGAAGAAGAAGGCCTGAAAGGGAAAGTCAGAGTTTCCAATAACCACTTTCAGTTGGCAGAGTTCTGATTGGAACCATGTGACAGTTTTAGGCGATGTACCATAGACAGCCAATTTATTACATATGGCAATATGATTAATGGTATCAAATGCCTTTTTTTGGTAACATCCAAGAATGCTCCGCCAGCCAACGACTTGGATTCCAAGGCAGTGCAAATCTGTTCCATGAATTTAAAGTCAGGCAGATGAGGTTAAATGAGAAAGGGCCCAAAGCCAAGGCAATGATTACAAAGTAAGTTGTTTCAAAAAAAAAAAAAAAAAAAAAGCAGAATGTTTAAAATCTGTTCACAAGCAAATCCACTCCAACCTTTTCCCCCAGTCCCCCACCTCTTTTTCTTGATGCCAGAGCCCTAATAGCTACAGTCTGAAATTTCTGAAACTCGGCACTCTTCCACTTGTCTAGAATCTCTCCAAGTCTTAAAGAAACTAGCAAATGACCACAAACCTGATTTCTACTTGGAATATAGCAGCAGCAGAAATGTCAATGATCCTGCCAGACTTTGGCCCTATATGGACTGGGTTCAGGTTCACAGTACTTGCTATATTGAAATGGCTGCCTCCTTTCCAGAAGCAGAAACAGCTATAAAAGCCATAAAATCTGCCTGCTCTAACTTCTTTCCAAAGACTTGCTTATCTCTCTCCTACATATGGAATTCCTACTAACTCAAAATATCAGAGTGGCCAGAGCATGTTCGTGGAGAGATGGGCAGAGGAAGTTACACTTGTACAGGTCATAGGGAAGATTCTACTTATTATTTGTAATATTAAAGCTGCTAAGAAACAGAATGAGACTCAAGATTACAGTATAATAGAAACAAAGAAGATTTCTCAGAGTTCAATCCAAGAATTGAGCAGGAATCCCTTAAAAACATACACTGCCCAGTGGTCATCTTCCCTTAGGAGGCTTCTTGGGGCCATCTAAGTGTTCTTAAAGTATTAGGAAGTGTTTCCTTATATCAAACCAAAATTTTTCTCTCTGTAATTTCAATCTAATTGATCTTTCTGTTTTCTGGAACCATGAAGAACAAATCTAATTTGAATACTTCAAAAGGGCTATTGTCAATGTCTATTTTTTTTTCCAGCTTAAGTTTCCCTAATTTTTTTAAGTGATTCTGATAGAGCCTGATCTTGGAACCCTTCACTGCTCTGGTTTAGCAACTGCTTGTGCTTTTCAACCTCACATTTCTTAGAATGTCATTCTAAGAACTATAGATAAGATTATAGAATAGGACTATTATTTTGTTTTATTTTTAATTTATGGAATAAAACAAATATTTCCATAACATAATATTATAAAAAGATGATTGTAATTAAAACTGCAAACCCATTATGTACAACTTGCTATTCCTTTTAAATATATAATAAAGTTATCATGAAAATTTATTTCCCCCCCCTTTTTTTTTCTTCCTCTCACTCTAGAGATAGCTACCAATAGATACAAATAAGTAAATATATATAAAATTTTCCTAATATTGGATACTTGGCCTCTTTTAAGGCAACCTAAATTATCTTAGCTTTCTTTGTTACCATACTACATTTTTGCTCCATAATGTGCTGATAGTTCACTAAAAACTCCCTATCTTTTTCAAAAGAAGGATCATATAGCCAAACTTCTCTCATCTTATATATGTGAAGGTAGAATACTGATAATGTGCCCTATTAGTGGAGTTGCATCATAATCACATTTAACTCTGAAAAATTTAAGTATATGGGAAGAGCATATATATATGTATATATATATGCACATATGAGAATATATACATATGTATTACATATCTGCGTCTGTATATGTTTATGTGTATATATGTGTAAATATATACATTGATATATACAAATATATATGTTATCTTATAAAACAGAACTATGCTGTATAAGACATTGGGTTCTAGGTTTTCTGTGTCATATTTCTTCTGCCTTATTATAGGCCAGGTACTCCCACTCCTTGGGTAATTCAGAAAAGGGACCAATGAGCTTTCAGAACAATAACAGCTAGCCCCCTTGGCATATTTCTCCACAATGATGGAGTTCCTCATTTTTTTTCCAGGGCAGCAGGGAGTGATAAGGAAGAAACAAAACAAAACAAAAAAGTATGGGAAGTGAAAGAGAGAATTAATTGAAGTATTTGGCAGGGGAACAATAGAAATTTCCTAAATTCTATTTTATGACGCATCCCTGATTTTTGTCTTACATAGTGACTTGAAAATCCAGTGGCCACATTAAGATAAAACCCCACTTTTATGTGTTATAGGGAACAGTAGTCCAAAGTTGAGAGTCAGCATTGGAAATGATTTGTATGAATTAATCAGTGTATAAAAGATACTGGGATACAACTTTTAAAATAAAGTTTAAAAAACTTGTTGTTTAAAGTAAAAAAAAAAACTTTTAAAGCACCATGAATTATATGTTAAACAGACAAGAGTTGATGAAGGCCTGATAGAGAAGGATTTGGATGCAGGAACAGACTGGATATATTGAGAGAAGAGAGAAAGGAGTTAAGGTTAAAACTGAGACAATGAATCTGTGAGTCTGGAAGGATGATGATGCTTTTGATAGAAACAGTGAAGTCTGAAAGATTTGCTGGAGAAGAGCTTTCAGTCACTAGTTTCTCACTTGTACTAGTAAAGCCTCAAATAAAAGATTACTCAGTAATAAGGTAATTAAGACTAATTTAAAAATTGGTCATTTGCCTGGTGGTCTGAGAAGGATCTTGTGTTTTTTTGTATATTTGAAGAGAAAAAAAGGAACTGCAATGGCTTGCCACTCTTCAACACTGTACAGTGGTCTGGCAGCAAAATAATTTTCCTTATCCTGTTTTGTGAAAGTCATCCAACCCAGTTTAAGACCTTCCATATTGTCTATGATGGAGCCAAGTTAGAGACTTACTTTGCCTGTCTTCCAACAATAATCTCTTTTGAACCCTATTGTATTTTCATTAGATATATTTTTAAAAGCAAAACAAATAGCTATGGTGAATAGAGACGCTCAGAAAATAATTTTAAAGGAAATTCCATGCAGATCTTTAAAATGACACTTGTTTTCTAGTAAATTAAGCTTCCCCTTAATTTGGATCTTTGTTTCATATTCTCTGAAGATACATAAAAACCAATCTACAGGCCTGCTAAGAGTTAACTATCAATTCAATCAGAATCACAAGTCTAGAAGATGATTTTGTTCTTTATTCCTGTGTTAGGCCCACATACAGCAGACCAGCACATTAAAGGATATAACTTTAATGTAGAAGGAAGGTAGTTTCCTTTTTTTTAAACACTATTTTGCACTTGCCCCTTCATCTCCCCCTCATCAATTTTAAGGGGAAAAAAACAACACAGTTTAATCCCAGATTAAACCAAAACATCCATGATGTAATCCACATCCATATGACTGTGATTCAAGCACTCTTTCTACCTTACTCTAAATTCATGTGTATTAGGAGACTGGTCCTTATGATCAACAAACTTGGCTAATTCAATTTTATTTGTGGAAGAGGATGGGGAGCTGGCTTCCAGGATAATTGAAGTAATGTATAGATATGCCTTAGAAATATGTGGAGCTTGCACAGATGTTTCATCTACTAACCACACAGTGAATAGGGGCCTTTTTAAATGTAGCTACATAGCTGGAATAGGGGTTAATTCAAAAGGCATCAGTCAGTCTTGACCCCTCTGTTTAGCTGACTTTTTCTGGTCTAGCAGAGTTCTTGTGAAAGAAAGGGGATAAACCTTGGGCCTTCTTCCTTCAAAACTAACCCAAACTTTTGCCATAGTCTTTGTTCTCTCACTTTAGGTAAAAGAGACTGAAGATTATTAAAACTTTGTGAATTTTGAGATATCTGGAGAGTTGAGTCTCTGTTCAGTATTGAAGTCATTTGGTCCAGCTTTGAGGATTCTAAGAGTGAAAAACAACAATTGAGACTCAGTCTGGCATTCATAGAGACATTACAGTCAAGTTGCTTAGTGGGAGCAATGCTAAGCACAAATTGTGTTAAATATGAGCCTTCTCTCCCCAGGTAACAAGGTAATATGGGAGAAAGTAGTCAGAAGTGTGTGTATGTGTGTGAATGTTTGTTATTCTGTTCTCTTCTCTTCAACATAAATATCCCTTGATAAAAGCTAACTTATGCTAATTGGTTAAATGGAACTGGGGTATTAATTCTTAGCAGCTACAGTGGGAAGACAAAGTAGAATGGGGGCCTGAAATGATAGCATTAGAAAAGAAACAGTTCAACCCCTTGGGGGTTACTAGAACCCTGAAAAGGACATTAGTTTGAGAGAGTGAGTGCAGAGAGTTCTTCCTACATATAAAAAAATAACAGAGGGGAGAAAGTGACTCTACTATGATTGAAATTCTACTATTAGATATTCAATCCTTCAGTTCTTAAGATTTTTCAGTATTCATAGAAGAAAATCAGATCAGGTACCTTTCACAGATGAGATGAGGGAGAGTTCTAAAGTCGACTAGGGATAGAGACTGTCATAGAAGATAACATAGTTTTGATTACATTGAATTGAAAAGCTTTTGCACTAATAAAATCAACAACTAGGATAAGAAGAGAGGCAGCTGATTAGGGAAAATGTTTGCATCAAAAGGGGATATCAGACCCTTATCAAAGACACAAAAGGAACTAACTCAAATATATAACACCAAAAGCCATTTCCCAATGGATAAGTGGTCAGACATGAACAAAAAAAAAAGAATTATAAACTATTACCAACTATATGAAAGATCGTTCCAAATTACTAATAATAAGAGAAATGCAAATCCAAATAACTCTTGTTTCATCATATGCCTAGCAAATTGGAAAAGATGAAAAAATATGGGAATAGTCACTCTTGGAGGGATTGTGGGAACACATGAACACATATTCTGTTGGTGGATCTGTGAATTGGCTCAATCTTTCTGGAAAGCAATCTTATGCTACAAAAGTAATTAAAATGTTCATATCCTTTGACCCAGAAATCTTGCTTTTAGGCTCATCCCCCAAGGATGACAAGGATAGGAAGAGAGGCCTAATAAACACTGAAATATTTATAACAGCAATTTATGTATTAATAAAAGCCTGGAGACAAGTTAAATTCATGTTTATAGATTGAGGAAAGTTAAACAAATGATGGCATGTGAATATAATGGAATATGTGTACAGTATGAAATGAATTTGAAGAATACAAGGAGATACAGAAAGACTTATATGAACTGATACAAAATGTATAATTATAACACTGTATAATTATTGATGATTAAGTTTGACTTTGAAGAAGAGATGAAAATGCTTCTCTTTTTTTCTTTGAAGGATGGGATTATGGAGGTAAAGCCAGAACAGACTTGATTCACGAATTGGATAGTTGAAATAAAGTAAGTTTTTTCTTCTTTCTTTTTTCATCTTTTATTATTAGGGATGTTTGTTTGTGGGGTGGGAATAGAATATATTGGAAAACAAAGGTGGCTGGGTGTGGTGATACATGCCTAAAATTTTGAGTGCTTTGGAATTTGAGATTAATGGATTGCTTGAGCTCAAGAACAGCAAATTTCAATAAGGCTAAAACTGATCAGATATTACATGCCAAGTCTGATACCAGTGTGGTGAGCCCCTTGAAGCAGGTGTGGGATGGGAGAAAAGGGGAAAGAACAACGTACTAGAATGACTTGCTGAGGTCAGAAATTGAACAGGTAAAATGGTCCATGCTGATCATCAATGGATGGGCCTATGATCAAAATAGGGAAACTATTTTAACTTGATCAAAATAGGGAAACTTTACCTCAATGCTTGCTCCATACTCCCCAAATGATACTAAAGCAAAAATATCAATACCAATTTTTAAAAAAAGATTTTTCTTTCTTCAACTCCCCTTTTAAAATTCAAACAGCCCATGGGAGCACATTGCACATGCTAGATGCTTAATCAATGTGTGTTGAATTAAATTAAGCTTTTATCAGCTGACGTTTTAGCAACTCTGCTTTTTAAAATAACAGTGAAGAGCAAGATACTTTGGGGAAAGGGCAAAAGTTATAATATATATGGGACATGATATCAATGAAAGAAAAGAGAGAAGTGAAAGACCATGAGCTTCCAAGTTAGTCCCAGCAATCAGAGAGCTTCCCTGAAAGGCTACTCTAAGTGATTTCTCTCATTACCTGGCTAATGGATCATAAGATTCATATCTTTCCTGAATCCAGTTCTTAACCATCTAGGGAGTTGGGTTCTGGAGATAGACAGTTAAGATAAGAGCATTTATTAGGCAATTGTCATTTACTTAGAATTGAGCTTAACTTTGGGGAGATAAATTAAGGCAAACAAGATAATCTTTGCCCTCAAGTGGTTTATATTCTAATGAGGGAAAGGATGTAGGAGGGCATGAGGATGAGATTGTAGGAAGTAGCTGTGGCATGGAATTCTGGTTCTTGGTAAGATAAGGAAAAGAATTTACCTCTCAGAATTGGGATGCACTGTGGGTATAATCCAAGTTTCTATTGGGGGAGAGATGATCCTACAATGGGACTATGGTGATAGAGGAAATGGCAGGAAGAGGTAGTTCCATATGTTCTTTTTCATTAATGATAATATCCTTAAACTTTCCCTTTTGCTTCTGTACACTATCAGAATTCTGTAGTTTATCAGAATTTCTAATGTAATAATTTAAACGAATTTATCTTTTAAGATTCCCTTCTACAAGCTCCTAACTCTATCCATGCAGTCACTATTCAAAGCAACCCTCAAATACAAATAGAGCAGCTATGATAAAAAGTCCCATATTTAAGTAAATAAATAAATAAAATTTTTAAAAACAACACAAAAAAAATAAAAATAATTTTTAAAAATCTCACTAGCAACCAAAAAATATAGAATTTAAACAATGCCTCCCCATCCCTTCATCTTCAGAATTATCCTCTAAAACTCTGAACTGATTGGTTGGTTGTCCTTTGTACTAGAAGAGGACCAAAATGACATTTCAATGTTAGAGTTGAGTTACAGTATGTCCAGCTGTGGCTGATCAGACCAATACGAGCTCAGAATGCTTTGCCAAAGCTTGAACACAAATATTCCCTATGCACATTTGGAGTAGCTTCTCTAATTTTGTGCATCTCATATTTCTTTTGGGCTCATTCAATTTTGCTTTGCTCATAGAGCACAGCATCTTCTCTGATGAGGGCACATCATGCTGGGTCATCCTGTACCAGTGTCTCCCATGTCATACAATCTATTCTTAAGTTCTTAAGAAAGACCTTGAGAGTGCCCTTGTATTGCTTTTCCTGGCCACCCTGTGAATGCTTGTCCCCAGCATGAATTCTCCATAAAATAACTTTTTTGGCAAGCATACATTTGTCATTTGAACAACGTGTTGGTCTAACGGAGTTGTGCTCTCTGAAGTTTTAGGTGATCTTCAGAATTTTCCTAAGACAAATCAAGTGGAAGCAATTCAATTTCCTGACATGGTGCTGGTATATTGACCAGGTTTCACAGGTATACAACAATGAAGTCAGTACAACATTGTCACCTAGAAGAGATCACAAATCTACAGAAAACTCTGTTAGTGGATCACAAACTCTGGCAATTTCTATTAAAGCTGAAAAGACTTCAAAGCCAGTAATGAATTCCTTTTAAGAACCCAACAAGTTAAATTTAGAAAGGCTCATAAAAGGTTCATTATCTGGGAATGACACATATTGGGCCACAGTGACACATGAATTCATCTCGTCTCTGAAGGGTCTGGAATATATATCACTAAAGGGAATAACCACATCTTTGAAGTCTTTAAGCAATAGAGTCTCTTCCACTTGTATCTAGATAGAAGGAAGAACAATTTTAAGTATGGAACAAACCTCCAAGGTTAAGGTAATCCTTACATGTTTTTTGCACATTAGTCAGCTCTCAAGATCATATTTGATATATATGTGAAAGTCAGGTTGTAGGGCAAAATGAGCCCCTTTATTTGAAGATGGAAGACCTACATTTAGATCTCAGCATTGTGTGCAACTTTGAACACAGCACTTGTTTTCAATGGGCCACAGTAGAGTCTTGAAGGTCCTTTTCAGCTTGAAATCCTTTCATCTAATTTAGTTTTCTCCATCCAGATGATAAGACACCCACAGTAGTGACTTTGATTTTATAAGTCATATCTGAAAATCCATCTTACATCAATCTCACTTTATATAGTAAAAGAGAGTAGATCAATGACATCATAAACTTAGTGGACCTAACTAGTGCTAACATTTTCCTTAGGATAGTACCAGATTTATGATTTTATTGGTATTTGGAACTCTAGTGAAGACATAGTTTCTACCAATAAGTATTAATATCCCCTAGAGCTTAGTCTTAACAGAGTTGCCCACAGAAATAATCTGTTTAGGGTCACATAGCCAACATTTGTCTGAGGCAAAAATTGGAACCCGGTTTCTGACTCTCAAGCCAGCTCTCTGTTATGTGATGATGTTTATTATATGCTACCTTAGAGGCATTTTTATACAACATTTTGGCTTTAGCTGTGTGCACTGTTCAGGAGGACTAGCACCTTTGGTGTGGGGGCCTGATGAGCCCTTTTTAGGATTGCTCATCACCTTTGGTGTTCACAGAATTCACCTAGCTCTCACTTGTGGCTCCAACAATACATACATACCATTCACAGCTTCTATACTGCAGTAAACCATCTCAGCAGTTTGGATAAATTGGATTGAGAATAGCCACTGGACCTCAAGCCCATTGGTGATGTAGGGAGATGTCTACCTCAAACATGTGAACATTTCCCTTGATGGAATGTGGGGATGAGAACAATTTGTTCCAGTGGTTATCAAGGCAGCTGAAGCAGGCATTGTGACGTGTTTAGAGCTTGATCAGACATCAAGGAAGCCAAATGACTAAATCTTGGGCCATGATCAGTGATCTAAACTTTTGTCCTGCCATTGGACTTCAATGACTAGAAGGCTGATGACCTCAGCAACTCAGCCTCTCTTAAATCCAAATCATGAGCAAGTCAAGACATCACCCTGTGATAACATTGGTCCTCTTCAAGAAATGAAGGATCAACAACAATAACATACTAAATGTTGGCTAAGTAATAAAACAAGAGATAGAAAATACTGATCTAATATCTATACATATCCCAAATTTGAAATTCTTTGCCAGTGCCAATCCTTGGCTTAATAATTTTTTGGGCTATAGAAGAGAAGAAATATTTTGTTTAAAATTTTGAACATTACAAGCATTGCTTATAGAAAGTAAAGATACTGTAAAATAAGCTGGAGAAGGAAAAAGCAACCATTCCAGTATCTTTACCAAGAAAACCTGAAATGGGGTCACAAAGAGTCGGATATGACTGACAAGTGACTGAACAACCACGATACTTGCATAACTTATAAAATAATGTGTTTGCATTCTCTGGCACGCTGTTTGGCAAAGCATACTTCTTTGTAAAGCACGATCTCTTGTGTTTATGCATCCTAGGATGACTTTTTAGTTCCAAAATTGAGTTTACCTAATTTCTGATTTAATTCAGTTTCCTCTCTTCTGTTAGTATGTTTAGGAAGATGTTGGCAGAAAATGATTCAAGCCCAAATAAGTCTGTTTGGCTGCCCAAAATTCTAATACAGCAATAATCCATTGAGTTCTCTACTTCTTCTGGGCCATCTCCATTTTTTAAAATCTGGGGTTCAATCATTTTGCTATTTTGAGTCATAAAATTTAAGAGTTAGAAGGGACCTTAGAGACCAATTACTTTAGCCCTCCTCCTTTTATAAATGAAGAAATTAAGGATCTGAATGGTTAAACGATATATCCAAGGTCATAAAAGTAGAGAGCAGGAGAGTTCTGAACCAAGTCTCCTGAAATCCAATTCAGTTCCCTTTCCAATCTAACACCTTGTCTCTAGTGAGAAGAGAGAATGATTTAATCCTGTGGGAGGCCTATTTATGGATAAAGCTGTGGAAGAATAATTAAAGCAAAATGCAGACCTTTTCATTTTGATGTCTGACTGATGATTCATTCTATATATGGCAATTTAGTATTAGAGACATGCTTATAAATGAGAATCTAATGCACATTCAGTTATTAATAATGAACAAATAAAAAATGAAGCTTTATGCAGGTGAGAGTCTCTCCCTAATCTGCTATTATGATCACTCATTAGAAAGCAAAGCAGATTCTGATAGATTGTGCCAGGTTTTTAAAGGAATAGGTGATTACCTGCTTAAACAGCATGGAAGTTGCCAGTCAAATCCAGAAAAGCAATTTTTAAAATCATCTGCTTGTGTGGGTTGTTGTAAACAATTAACCCATTGGTTAAGGGTTAGTTTAGATTTGAGGACCCTACCAACTGAGATTCTATTGGCAAAGGGCTCTTAATTTCTACTTTTTCCATTTACAAAATATGTTTTAGATTTTACGATAGTTATTGATGTGCACATCTTACTTTGTAATATGCAAAGGGATTAGGAATAGATTTAGAATCAGCAGACCTGGTTTAAATTCAAGCTTTGTACTTATTACCTCTGTGACTTTGGGCAAACTTCTCTGGGACTCAGTTTCCTCATCTGCAAAATGAAAAGATTGGACCTTATGATCTCTAAATTGTCTTCCAGGCTTAAATCTTTGCCTCTGACAGATAATAAGTTTTTAGGGAAAGCTTCAAGTATCATTTGTCTTTGTATCTCCTTCAATACGATCCCTAGTTTAATGTCCTTTATGTGTACCGAGAGTAGCTAGCTAGATGGCTCAATGGATTGCACATGGAACTCATTTTTAAGAGTTCAAATTGGCCTCTGAGACACTTGCTGACTGTGTAAATCTGGATAAGTCACTTACCTCTGCTTGCCTCAGTTTCCTCATTTGTAAAATGAACTAGAGAAAGAATTGGGATTCCACACTAACATCTTTGCCATGAACACCCCAAGTGAGATCATGAAGTTTCAGACACAATTGAAGGAATACAACAATATATTTATACAACTCATGAGTCTCCATCATTGTGATTGTCGTTTGACCATTAGCCAAAACACACAATGCTTTGTACAAAGTAGGCACATTGCTTACATGATTGCTGAATTAATGAGTTATGGTATAGTAGAGAGTCCTTGATTTAAAACCAGAATAATTAAACATGAATTTGCTTTTGCTTCTTACTGGTGATCTTATGGATGTATATAGAACATACTTGATATACTCAGGAGTACTCTAATATTTCAAAAAGTATTTTGAGGTAAATTTTAAGGATAAGTACAATTTGTTGATTAAAAACAAATTGTTATTTCTTTAAATTTGAGGAATAAAAATGTCCTTTTTGATTGTTCAATAGACGATTTCCTTAAAATAATAAATAAAATTCTGTGGATACACATCATTTAATAAAATATACTCTGCATCCTTAAAATACAACGCTTCAGTTTTCACCTCTGGAAAATAAAGCGATTCATCTGGGTGATGTCTAAGTTTCCTTCCAGCTCTCAAATCTATGATCTTATGGCTGAAATCACTAGTATAACACTTGTCCCACAGTCTCCAGACAAATAACACATTCTAGCCAATTAAATAAAATGCTGGCTAAATCCTGCTGTTTGAGGGAGGTTGCAGCCCAATAAACTACTTTAAAAAAAAGAAAGGAAAAAAGGTCTTTCCAGCAGCCATGGTCATGGTCGTGAGGAATTAAAAAAAAATCTTCTAACTCCACAACCTTGCCTTTCAGTGGAAACAGACCTCTGCGTGCAGGGACACAGCTTCCAGCACAAGGTCTTGTTTGCAGATTTGATGAAGTGTTGCTATAGAATGAACAATCCTCACCAAAAGAAAGATTCATTGCTAAAGCCATACACTGCAGAAGCAAGAGGCAAGTAAATAGAGTAGAAAGAAGGGGGCATTTTGGCTTGTGCAGCCCTTCCCAAAGCATTTTCCACAATGGAGAGAGAGACATTTCCATAACAAAGGCAAGTTCACTGTGCTGGAAAAAAAAAAAAAAGCAGGCAGGGAGTTGCAAGTGTCTGCTTATGATGTGATCCACATTTAATGCTTATCTGGATGAGAGAGAATTTGATTAGAGCAAATACAAAGAGCAATTCAGAGAACAAAACTGCTAATTCAAAGGTGGCTCTTAGGGGTGTAGAGTCCTTCAAGCCCATTCAAAGGCCTAAGAGCATGCAACCAAGTAGGGGCTGGATTTGAGTATTATCTGAAAGTGTTTTCAGATTGGCGGTCTCTGCCACCGGGACATGGGAAGGACTGGAGGCTCTGGGAGTCATTTTGGACAAGCTGTTTGTCCCCACCCAAATCTCCTGAGACAATGCAGAGATGTGGGAGAATGGAGGGGAAATAGTTAAGCTGGCAAAGCTACCCAGCTTCTGTCAGCGTTCTCTTTAGGTGGTGTCCTTCTGTGAGCATCTGGGTGGGCTGGCTGGGAGGCAGCAAAGGAGCCAGTGCCCAGCCTTCAGGAGTATGCAAACACTCCCCTGTCTTGATATATTTGTTTTCCTTTTAGGTAATTTTGTCAAGGGTTTGGGCCATTATTAGCCAGGTCACAAAATGAGGAATGTATTAATAGGTATCCATTTGGAACCCTATGATTTCATCTGTTAATTTGATCTTGTTTTTTAGCTGTTAATGGCAATTAAATCAGACCTTGATAAAACCAAGAAGGAAAAAGAAAGAAAGAAAGAAAGAAAGGGGGGGGGGAGGGAGAGAAGCCACTAGCAAACAGTGCTATTATGATCACTCATTAGAAAGCGAAGCAGACTCTCAGATAAATCGTGCCAGGGTTTTTAAGGAATACATGATTACCTGCTTAAACAGCATGGAAGCTACTAGTAAAATCAAGCAAACGATGGAGATCTACCCCCCCCCACCTCTATTACATCCAAGTGTAACAGATGGACAGTTGTACTTTGGGGAATGTTCTCAGAGCCCACTTCTCCTCTTCAAGCTAGGGAGGGCAGAAGCCCTGGGGCCTCCCAAGCACTAGAAAGCATCTCCTCCCCCTTTTCTTGCTCCCCTCCCACATCTTCATGGAGAAGGAGGCTTACACTTAGCACAGCTGTCCGCAGCCACACTCCTTATAGGAAAGGCTCAAAATCCGTGGGCAGAAATTCCCAGGATGGGGGAACAGGGGACAGGAGAGTGATACACAATTGGAGAGTCACCTTTCCCAGGCTGGTTCTAGCCCTGGGATTGTATTGCAATATGAATCAAACTGTGATTGGGCCTTGAATAGGTGACCTCAAGGGCTAATACTGCAGAAAACTCTTTAACTTCAATGCATTACTCTGTGTCCCACCTTCTGGAGGTTTGGGAGGGTTTAGGGGGAGAGAAATAGGTAAAGAATGAGGCTCCAGAAACTCAGAGGATTTTTTTTTATCACCATCTAGAGCTGTTTTATGTGTCTTTCAGATGGGGCACACCTGAGTTTTTCCAATGAAGAATTCTCTGGAAAGTTTTTTCTGGCATCTTTTTTTTTTTTTTTTTTTAATATACAATCATGCTATTACTTTAAACTCCTCCACTGCAATCTGGCCCAATTTCTCCTATTTGTGGCTTTCCCATTTGCCTTTTCAGTCTCTGTAGAGTTCTGGGTTTAGCCAATTTGGCATCTCATCCCCCTTCTTGTCCCTCTTCTGTGCAGAGAGTTTGTCCCTGTGCCCATGGCTCTGTTTGCTTCAAGCACAGCCAGTGCCTTTGGATTCCTCTGTCTTGAAACTTTTCTTCCCAACTTTGGTTCTTTCTACTAGACTTGTGAAAAATGCCATTCCTAGAGTTCATTTTCGTTATTGTGCATAATTTTTTCTTTCCTTAAGATGTGAGTTTCTCTCATTCCTTGTGGTTGATTTACCCAGGTTATTCTATCCATATTAAAGAGAGAGATTGACTTCCCCAAAGTCACATAGTCAATATATGTAAAGGGAGGACTTGAACACAAATTTTCTTAACTTCTCCCATTTTTTTTTTTTTCTAGATCAAAAGCTCCTTGTGGGGGCAGCTAGGTGGCACAATGTATATAGAGCACCAGCCTTGAATTCAGGAGGACCCGAGTTCAAATCTAGCTTCAGACACTTAACACTTCCTAGCTATATGACCCTGGGCAAGTCGCTTAACCCCAATTGCCTCAGCAAAAGAAAAAAAAAAGGGCTCCCTGTGGACATACTTCTCTATTTGAATTTCTTTACTACAAGGTTTCTTAAATTTTTTCTATTCCTTTTCACCTAAGAAATTTTTATGTGATCCTGGGTATATAGGTATATAAAATAGGTATACAAATCAAGTATTTACTGAAAAGAAATCATAATTTCCCAACTCTTACATTCAGAAACGAAAGCCATATGGGGTCATAACCCACAGTTTAAGAAGCTTTGCTCTACTAGACCAGAACACAAAAACAAATGAAGAAAAGTAATCCCTGTCCTCAATAAACTTCTTCTGGAAATGATGAGGGAGTTTAAATACAATATATATGTGTGTGTGTGTGTGTGTGTGTGTGTGTGTGTGTGTGTGTGTGTATGTGTGTGTGTATATATCTATATCTATATCTATTATAATCATTATAATATATATTATATTTTGAGAAAAGAGAATAATTGAATGTTAGCAAAAATGTCCTTTAGAGGAGGAAACTTTGAAGGAATAAAGCTTTGAAGGAAAGTTCTAAATAAGAAATGCATTTCTATACACAGGAAAAAATGCTTTAAATCACTATAGTTAGAGAAATGCAAATTAAGATAACTCTGAGGTACTACTTCACACCTCTCAGATTGGCTAAAATGACAGGAAAAGATAATGAGGAAAAACTGGAACATTAATATATTGTTGATGGAATTGATCCAACTATTCTGAAGTTATTGGAATTATACTCAAAGGGCTATCAAACTGTATAATCTTTGATCCAGCAGTGTCTCTACTGGATCTTTATCCCAAAGAGATCATAAAAAAAGGGAAAGGAACACACATATATAAAAATATTTGTAGCAGCCCCCTTTTTGTAGTGGTAAGGAACTAGAAATTGAATGGATGGCCATCAATTGGGGAATGATTGAATAAGTTATGATGTGTAAACATAATAGAATTATCTCATTCTATCCTCAAAACTCTGGGAGATATTTTTATGATTATCCCCATTTTGCAGATGAGGAAACTGATAACGAGAGAGATTAAATGGCTTGCCTAGTGTCACATAGCTAGTATCTGAGATTGGATTTTAACTCAGTTGTCTTCCTGACTCCAGGCCCAGCATTCTATCCTGGCTCCTAAATGCCTATTATCATTTTCAAAAGCTACAGGGGGTCAAAAATGGTGAGGACTGAAATTTATTGAATTTTAGTAATGGAAAATGCTTTGAAAACTTTTAAACTCCATATCCATGTTAGTTATAATTTTTATTGTCTTTCTGGCCCTAACACCTTAGCACTGTGTCTTACAATTGCATAGAGTACACATTTAATTAACATTTGTTAAATTGAATGAGTTGAGAGACCTGCAGTGGAAGTCATGAAAATAGCTTTTAAAAGTCTTTTTGGGGCAAGAGGAAGATGAAAGAAAGTCACTATTTAGTATGGATGAGATAATGACAACTGAAGATGGAAAGAAGGCAAAACTCATTTTCCATTTTTTTTTTATAGTAAGGAAACTTATTTTTGTATTGGCAAGGATAGAACAAAGTGGATTGAAACCTGAGACAAGAGAGGAATTGGTAGGAAGCTACCTAGTTGCCCTTTATTAATTCTAAGTCACTAAGCCTATTGAATTACATTCCTAGGTACTGGAATAATAGTTGGATTTGATTGCTGTTGCCAATGATGTCTGAAAAATCATGGAAAACATGAGAAATGCTGCAGGACTGAAGATGAGCAATATCCTTATTTTCAAAAAGGGGTAAAAGCTGAATTCTTCAAACTTTAAGCTAGTAGGCTTGTTTTCCAAATTTTACCAAAAATTGAAACCATTCTAAAGGGAAAAATTTATGAGCACTCATAAAAGGGAATAATGGTGTCTAAAAGGCCATTTGTTGATGAATCTACAGAGGGAAATCCTGTTTGAATACAGCCCATCAAAATCCAAACTTGCTGGCCTAACCAAATTTCTTGTCTTAATTTTTTAAAGAGAAACTAGACTACTGAGTTAGGAGTTTGGAAGATATAGTAAACATGGATTTTAACAAGGCAATTCATGAAGTTTGTCATATTTTCAAGATTGAAAAATGTGTTTTGCATGATAGTAGAGTTATGACAATGACAATTCCCTTGTGAACTATCTCAGCAGACAAGATAAATAAGCCTCAAAACTGTTGATGAGTTAGGGGGGGATGTCTTCCCTAAGCAAGTGAAGGTCTCCTACAGTGGAATGGGCACATGAGAACAATTTGTTCCAATGGTCATTGGTCTTCTTCAAAAATGAAGGATGAACAACAATATAGTAGGTAGAGGGAAGACCTTAGAGACAGGAAAACTTGAGTTCAAGTACTGCTTATGATACATAGTGGATTTATGATCTTCAGCAAGTGTCAACCTCTTGGTACTCTAAGAAACTTTCTAAGACTCTAAGTTAAACAGATGACAATTCTCATTAGTAGAGGGAAGTTCCTCATCCAGAAGTTGTATATACCAGAGAAAGCACAGGACCAGTTCCTATCCAGGTGACTCTGGAAGAGAGAGTAAGGCTTACAACTTTGTACAACACTCCCTTACTTAAATCTAATCTGTGTGCAAGTCAAGACATTACTCTTGTTCCTCTTCAAAAACAAAAGATGAACAACAATTATGTAGAGTAAGAACTGTCTGAATGATGACTCTCAAAAATTAATGATTCATAAATAGTTTTCAGACAAGGATCTCTCCTTGGCCTTATACTATTCAACATTTCCAATCAATAATTTTGACAAAGAAGTAGATGTTATTCTTATCAAATTAGAAAGTAACCCCATGTATAGGTACCACATATATTACATGATAGAAATAGAATCCAAAAGGATTTCAAGAGAATAGAATTATGGGATGAATCTGATAAAATAAAATTAAAGTGTTAAGTAAATGTTTAAGAACTAATCCTCCACCAACTTCACAATTCAAGACTTTATCTTGGTGTAAAAGTGACATTGGCATGTCAAAGATAAAACACAAACATTCTCCTATGTAGCAGAAATTCTGATATATCCTGGAACATTGGGTTTCTTCAAGATAATGTTCATTTCTCATATCTATCTTCCCATTCTATCCCTTCTTGTGAATTTGAACATCTTGGCTACCAAAAACTAACATCCATTCTGTAGAAGTAAAATTGATTACTTGACTCTAATTGTAGGAATTTAAATTTATCCTTATGAATTTTCATTTTACTTGATTTGGCTCTCATGAGATTTTTTTTTGGTTTGTTTTTTGGTTTTTTCTGGGTTTTTTTTTTTTTTTTTTTTGTTTGTTTCCCACTTATCCAACATTTTAGTTATCCTTCCTATTTTTGTGCCATCTGTAAATCTGATGACTATATTACCTATGTCTTTAAGCCATTGAAAACATGTTGAGTGTATCAGGGACATTCCTCTTTTTTTAAAGATTTATTATAAGGTTGTCCCATTCCCACTGTCATATTCTAAACTGGCCATAATTCTCATCAATTCTTAAACTAATATACGGGATGGCCAAATTTTCTAATGGTTGAGATCTTCATAGACATCTGGTTACACATTAATTTAGCAAGGCAAATTAGTAAGAAATAAATAAGGCATTCTTATTTTTAAACAATAATAGGTTTCTAGATTTAGCTCAAGTGCTTGTCTAGTCTATTCTCTCATTTTACAGATCAAACTGATGAATAGTGAGGTAAGATGAATTGTCTGAGGTTACAAAGGTTATAATGGGAAAAGTCAGAGTTTTAATATATATCCTCTGATTGTAAGCCAACATTACTCACCTTGCATTGCATCCTCTCATTTCGACAAATGGCCATTTTGCAGATTTAGTTAATAATTCTTGAATTTTTCTTCCTTGCAAATCAATTTTAAAAAAAGAAACGCAAATTTTAACTTGAAGTAATTATATGGCCACAGATTGGAAGAGAGTTAAAAATACTGGCAAATAAATTCTTGGGGACCTCAAGAGGAAAATTCCCTAGGTCTCTGCCAGACTTCTGTGGCCTGAAGCAACAATAAAAAAAATGAAATCTCTTTTTTCCTTTTTTTTCTCTTAGATATCTCTGTCAGAAAGAGTTTACTGTACAGTCAAAATCTTCATCCATTCATGAGACTTCACAGATGAAGAAAAATGCAGGATCATTAGATTCTAATTACTGGTTATATGGCAATATTTAACAAAAAAAAAAAAAAAAAAAAAAAAAAGGAAATTCAATCATCCAGACGTGATTTGAAATATATCTTGTGCCCACTCCTAAGACATGTTAGCAAATTTTGGAGTAAGTAGAGTTATTTCACTCACAAAGCAAAGCCAATTACAGAAACCCATGGAATGGGTCAACAGAAAACCTTGATGATTTCCATCTGGCTCCTAGAATTGCTGAGTGTTTTTCCTTTGAAAGAATGCTTTCTTCCATGAAAGAAGATATTTAAAGTCTCAAAATCAAAAATCTCTTTAAAGACTTTGAGGAACTCATTCTATTTTGTTAAAGGCTAGGAGTCATTGATTGGGAAATGGTTAAAGAAACTAAGTTATATTAATATAATGGAATATTGTCATGCTTAAGAAATATGAGCAATTAAGAGAAAGATTGTAAGACATTTGAATTGATAGAGAATGTAGGGTGAAGAATTAGAAAAATAATAAACACAATGACTATAATAATAATACAAATGAACACTGAAATGAAATCTAATGTGGTGTAATTATAATCATCCATCTTGGTCCCAGAGAAGAAATCAATGTACACTCCTTTCCTCAGAAAGGTAAGCACTAATGGTGTAAACTGTTGCATGTGTTGTTGGTTGCAATTGCTCATTTCTCTCCTGGTTTCACCCTCCTCTGAATTTTTTCATCATGGCCCCATTCCATCTCCATCCCGTTGGCCTAGGACTTGCATCTTGTTAGTATCACTTGAAAGATTATAGCATCCCTGGGATTCAGGTCCCATGCTTTCAATTCTCCTCCTCCACTCTGATTGGAGGGTAGAGAACTGAGAATTCCTCCATTCAAGGAGGTGCCCAGGCCAGCTATCTTTTCATTTTTATCTAGACTTTTCCATTATGTCCCCTCACTGGATACTTCTGCTAATGCTTTTCATCTTCTTTCTGTGTATTGTTTTCCCCATCAGAGAGCAGGTGCTATCTTTTCTTCATTTCTCCAATGTTAAGCATAGCATCTGACATAGAGTTTAATAAAAATTTTAATGTCTGACTATTGCATCAGTTGGTACTATTTAACTCTTCTTTTTACAAAGGTTTATTCAATGGCCAGAAGTTTGTTCAGAAATCAATCAATCAATTCATTCATTAAGTGCCAGATACTGTGTTGAGAAACGATTGTAATGTGAAAATAAAGGGCATTGCTAAAACTTTTTTTTAAAAAACAAGTGCCTGCATTCCTTCTATAGAAGACAAAGATACATTCAAAAAGAAAAGTATGAATCCCAAAGTCAACATAGTGATCAGTCAGATTTCTGTTTTGATCCTTCATGCTTTGAAGGGAGAATTGGATAATGAGTATGTTGTTGTTTGAATATCTAGCCCCTCATATTAGCTCACTGATCATCTATCTCTTGTACAAAATAAAACAAAGAATCATAATATTTGACCTCTGCCTTTAAGACACTTACAATTTAGTTGGGGAGGAAAGTCACTCATGATGAGTAAAATAATCCTGCAAAGGATATTTCAAAGAAGTCTATGATAAGGAGTGAAATAAGGGGCACAGACATAAAGTGTGCTAAAACTGTAGAGGAAGAAAAGATAATTGTAAGCTGCAGTGGTCAGCAAAGGTTTCCTCAAAGAGATGGTATTTGTCCCTGGTCTTGAAGAAAGGTTAGGATTTGGAAAAGTCATTGGGGAAAGAAAAGGATATTCTCAATGGCATAGAACTGAATGGGATAAGATGAAAGAGGGCAAATTTTGAACAAAAGTTATATAAAAGACAAACTTATCACATCATTCACCCACTCCAAACAAGTTTTATCAAGTATCAACATTTATCTGACTGTGCAGAGCATCATATTCGGTGCTAGGGAAGACCTCATGTACAGACAAGGTTGTTTCTTGCCTCCATGAAGTTTAAAGACTAAAAGGAAGACAGGATACAAACATAAATCTCTACTACAAAATATACAAAGTGCACCAGATAATTGTAATGTGTCTTAGATTTCTAGATTTTTAATAAAGGCACTTAGGCTGGAAGAATTCATGAGAGGAATCTATTTATGCACTTTTGGAATATTAATGAAATTTTGCAATAGCTTTGTACTCACTTCCTTTGTAAGTATACTTTCTTTTAGTATATTCAGATATACCTGTGATATCCTTGGCAAAATTATGTCCACAGTGAGATTGTTACCAATTTTCCCTTCCCCTCTGAGGCCTGGAAAGACATTTCTTTTTTTTTTTTTTTTTTTTTTTTTTTTGCAGTTTTCTTTTCTTTCTTTCTTTTTTTTATTATATATATATATATATATATATATATATTATAATATTATCCCTTGTATTCATTTTTCCAAATTACCCCCCTCCCTCTATTCCCTCCCTCCGATGACAGGCAATCCCATACATTTTACATGTGTTACAATATAGTCTAGGTACAATACATGTGTGCGAATATCATTTTCTTGTTGCACAATAAACATTAGAATCCGAAGGTACATGCAACCTGGGCAGACAAATATTAGTGCTAACAATTTACATTCACTTCCCAGTGTTTCTTCTCTGGGTGTAGTTATTTCTGTCCATCATTGATCAACTGGAAGTGAGTTGGATCTTCTTTATGTTGAAGATTTCCACTTCCATCAGAATACATCCTCATACAGTATTGTTGTTGAAGTGTACAGTGATCTTCTGGTTCTGCTCATTTCACTCAGCATCAGTTGATTTAAGTCTCTCCAGGCCTCTCTATATTCCTCCTGCTGGTCATTTCTTACCGAGCAATAATATTCCATAACCTTCATATACCACAATTTACCCAACCATTCTCCAACTGATGGACATCCATTCATCTTCCAGTTTCTAGCTACAACAAAAAGAGCTGCCACAAACATTTTGGCACATATATGTCTCTTTCCGCTCTTTAGTATTTCTTTGGGATATAATCCCAGTAGTAGCGCTGCTGGGTCAAAGGGTATGCACAGTTTGATAACTTTTTGGGCATAATTCCAGATTGCTCTCCAGAATGGCTGGATTCTATCACAACTCCACCAGCAATGTATTAGTGTCCCAATTTCCCCACATCCCCTCCAACATTTGTCATTATTTGTTCCTGTCATCTTAGCCAATCTGACAGGTGTGTAGTGGTATCTCAGAGTGGTCTTAATTTGCATTTCTCTGATCAGTAGTGATTTGGAACACTCTTTCATGTGAGTGGATATAGTTTCAATTTCTCCCTCTGAGAATTGTCTGTTCATATCCTTTGACCATTTATCAACTGGAGAATGGTTCGGTTTCTTATAAATTAGGGTCAGTTCTCTATATATTTTGGAAATGAGACCTTTGTCAGAAGCTTTGTTTTTAAAAATATTTTCCCAATTTGTTACTTCCCTTCTAATCTTGTTTGCATTAGTATTATTTGTACAGAAACTTTTTAGTTTGATGTAATCAAAATCTTCTATTTTGTGACTGGAAAGACATTTCTGAAATATTTAATAATAACACAGATAGGTTTCTTTAACATGGATTGAGGTCATCTAACATAAACTTCTTTAATTTCCCTGTTCCATTCCACTTCTCAGTGTCATTTGTATCTTCATTCCCAATTCCTTCTTTTTCCTTTAAGACCCTTTCCTTCAATTTTCCTTTCTCTCTGTCTCTGTCTCTTTGTCTCTTCCTCTTCTTTTTCCTTTCCTGGCTCTTTTTCTACCACCTCTCACCTTAAATATGAGTATTCTCTAAGATTCTTCTGTTCTAGACTATCTACTCTAATTTTTAGACTTCTTTTTAGTTATTTCATCTACTTTCATGACTTCAATCACAATCTCTCTACAGATATTTCTAACTCCCAGAACTTCCAATCTTATATTTCCTATATTTGCTAGATGTTTCCAGTTAGGGGCCCACCAGCAACTCAAACTCAACATGTCTAAACTAATCACCTTATTATCAAACTGACCCTTCTCCCATTTTCTTTTTCTATCAGTACTGTCACCATCCTCTTAGTCATAGAGATTCTTAGACTCTGAGCTATTTTTACATTAAATCTCTTTGTTGCTCTATACATCCAATCAGTTGCAAAATCTGGTTTCTGCTTCTGTAATATCTTGAGACTTTGGCTGCTCCTGCCTTCCGCATGCATTCAATGATTCCTAGTATAAAATCACTAGGGCTTTGTCCCAGGGCACAAACACTCAAGGGGCTGCAATTTCTCCCATAGGAAATTGGTATCACTTAAGTTAACTGGTCTAGTTCCTCCTCATCATAGTTGAACTAGGGAATACAGGACTGACAAAGCACATAGGACTGAGTAATGAGGAATGAAGAAGTCTTACCACCCCCATCCAGCTTTGTATTGGTACTATCTCTCCACCTACCAAAGTCCAGTAATCATTAAGTTCCTCTCTCTGGGTCCACATTTCTTCTAACACTCTAGCAGCTCTTTATCTGATTAGAGCACAATATCACACAGGGAATCTGTGCTGTGCAGGACATCTGGATGCTCAAAAGGAAGGGATGTGATACATAACATCCTTAAAGTATTCTCCCAGAATCTCTTTCTCTTCAATCCTTTCCCCCTTTCTACTGAATTTCACCCTTGAGCACAGAATTTCCAGTTATAACTCGAGTTGTACATAGGAAGAAGCTATGATTGCAGGCATAACCTTTTGACTGATTTCACAAGCTACTGAGCTGAGTAGAAAGACAAATTAAATTCCTAATAAAAGGTGGTTAATAACATAAAGGATTTCTAAAAGCAGTTGCTAACTTAGTTCCTATAGAATTTTTATCTTTGAAAATGATGGAAGTGAGGAAATTTAGGAATAATTTGATATTGATATGTATCTTCAGGTGGCTTTAGATGAGAAGAAAGATAGGAGACTTTTGAGATAGACTGATCCTATCATGGATAACATTTTTTTTTTCAATTAACCATATTTCTTCAGGTGTAAAGCATTTGTTCATATTCTTCATGGGCAGTCAGGTGGTATAATGGATAGAGGACTCAGAAGGTCTGAGATCAAATCCTTCCTCAAATACTCCTTAGCTTAATGATAATCCTGGACACATCTAATTTTCCTGTCCTCATCTATAAAATGTTAATAATAACAGTACTTACCTCACAGACTTATTGTGGGGTTGAAATGAGATAATTGTAAAGAGCTAAGCAAATCTAAAAGCACTCTGTCAATGCTGGCTACTATTATTATTAATTCAGGGATTTAAAATAATTTATTATTGTGAATATTATTCTTAATAATAATAACAGTAAAATAGATCTGGAACCAGAGGAACTGGATTTAAATGCCTTAGTATCTGTGTAACTCTGGGGAAGTACTTAATTGCTTAGGGATTGTTTCCTCATTCATAAATAGGAAGGTTGGATTGGAAGAGCTCTAAGGTCCATTCTGGCTGTAATATCTCATCCTATGATGCTCTGTCATGATCAGAGGATTATATTTATATAGTATTTTAAGATTTACAAAGTACTTAGTCATAAGAACATTGTTGAGTGAGTAAAGTCTGTATTATTGTCCCTCTTTTACTGAAGAAGAGTTTAAGGATCAAGGAAATGAAATGATTGCCCAAGGTTACACATTGATAAATAGTCAAGCTATAATCTGAATACCATTCACATTTTCAATATCTATTATGTTGCTACTCTGTATGCAAGGGGACAGAATGACCTCTCATAAGAATATGATCTCTACCTATGCCCTAATTGTAATTTGGGACTTTGCAGTAACAAGTTGTGCTATAGCCTAATACCTGCCATTAGCCCAAAGCTTCAGGTGTTTTATTATCTTAGATAAACCTACATTCCCTTCTTGTCCTCCCCTTACCTTTTCAATAGCATTAAGTTCCTAATATGGCAAAGAGAGTTTCATTGGCTAGTATTCTATATTTCTGGGACAGATTTTTGCATCAGAATGGGAAGAAGTGGGGGGGGGAGGGAGTTTCCACATTAGGGTCTATGTAATCTTGTGTTTTGCAGCTTGCACTTTGTACTCCTATACTGACAACACCTTGTGTCTTGGAAGTTGCCCTTTCTTGTGAGATTGCAATAAATCCTTTTTGCTTTTTACCTTGAGAATCTCTGATTTTAATTTGGGTAAGTGTCACTGTCCCATACAGCTTTGGAGGCTTGTCTGGGATATTTCTCTGATAGGGAAAATTTTTAACTACCACATTAAAAAGAAAAAACAAAACAAAACAAAACACTGACATGTTTCTATAGATCTCAAACTGGCCAATTTGGGTTTACAGAAACAGTTACTTAAAGTTATAGAAATACTAAAACATATTAGCAGATTCTTGGGTTTTGGAGACTAATAATTAAGTTGCTTGGCAATGTCTCTTGGTCAATTAGCTTGAGTTAGTCTATTGTATTTTTAAGTAAGTCTAATTTACATGACTAAAAGCCTTCTGCAAGTCTGAAGCTGAGGCTTACTGAAAAACTGAAAAAACAAAACAAAACAAAACCAAAATCCACCCGCTCTGGGATTTTCCATACTTCTCTCCTTTGGAGAGGCTTGTGGAATCTTTCCTGGCTAGGATGGCCTCCCTAATCCTGGTGCCCCAAATCTTCAATATGGCTCCTTGGTATTTTTGGCAAGGAGGGTGGACTAGTCACTGGACAACAGACCCCCAGCCAGACCTGGGTCCTAAATTCTCTGACCCTCTTCCCTAGGGTCCTAAAGGCTGCCAATTTCTTAAAGCCCTTCTTATAACCCTTGTCCTGGAAATGGGAGCTTTCTGCCTTGGGCCCTCTATCCCTTCAACCCTAACTTAATTGGATAGATGGACTTGAAAGGGCAGTTTTGTGCTACCTTAAATTTTAAATCTGTGTATGTGTTTAAATTGGAATTCTGATTCTGAAATTGTATGAGATAATTACCATTAACTAGTGTGTGCTAAAATTGTTAATTTCATTCTGATGTAAGATTTTAGAAATATGTGTACATTAATATTGAAGTATTGTTACTAGAAATTTAAACCTGTATTTGACTTGATTTTAAGTAAAAACTGGGTATTAAAATTCTCTGGTAACTTATCTAAAGAGATCATGTTCATATCTCTTAATTAGATGAAATATATTTAAGGTACTATGTTGGTTTCTAAATTATATACTGGGCAATATATAAAAATTGTATGAGCTATGCTTTAACATTTTGTCAGCCCTGCTGGACATGTGGTATAAATTTTGTGAAATTTTGTCCAGAGTTATTTAGATATTACCTATATTCTGGATTTTAAGGTTTGTCTTGCTGTCTCTCTTTAAAAAAGAAATAAAAGCAAGAAGGCTGGTTGGCAAAGCAATTGATAATTTTGAAGATTGTGAAGGAAAAGTTTTTCTCTCTCCAAGTTCTATTACCCTCACTCCTTGCTGCAAGGATGGGTAAATGGAAAAGAGAAGAAAAGAAAATATGTTCAGCATAGTGAAGATATTAAAAGCAAGTAGAAGAAAGCAGGAAAAGTATTGGATCAGAATAAGAAAGAAAAATAACAAGGAAACAGTGTGAATGAAGAATCTGAGAGTTTTGGGAACTTAAGGTAAACAGAAGAGTAGTTCTCTGTTACTCTAAAAACTCTGGCAGCAAATAGCTTATCAGATATTTAAGGCTTTCCTGATTCATAAAAAGAAGTGATGAGAATTAGATAAGGAGTATCTAAATGAAATTAGGTTTAATTGAGGTCTAGTGGCAGGTTTGAGGTACAGGGAGTCAAATAGAGCTCCCCTGCAACCCCTTTGGATTCGGCGCAAGGGTACAGAGTTAAATGAGGTCTAGTAGTGGGGCAAGAGTTCTCTGTAAGGGAATTTACAGAATCGAAAACCTAGATTAATAAAAGAGGTTTATTGTGGGGTTTGGAAGTAAAGTTTAGTTAGTAAAGTTGGGAGTAGAGATAAATGGGCACCGGAAGAGGTCCGGTGGGCAGAAACCCTCAACATGACCAGGGTAAGGATGTCATGTTTGGGACTTCTGCAAAGAGTGGACTCTAGTGTTGCCCCTTTTATAATAGGGGGGCTTGTGGGTGGAGTCCCAAGTTGGCCTCTGGCTTGAGCTTCAGCCAGGGTTAGAATTTGAATAGAATTCAATGGGCTTTTAGATAAGGAGGAAGCTGTTTGTGCTTGGGGTGAGGGTTGGGAAACCTGAACAGATCATTAAAATGGGGGCTGGGACAGCCCAAGTTGGCTCAGATCCGATGGGGCTGGGAGAGCCCAGATATCTCCCATTGAAATTCAAAAAGGTGCCCTTGACCAGAATCCCAGAATCAAAGGTCAGCCATGGGGGCCGGGAATCAGAAAGGAATCTTAACCCACATCAGAAGGAAAAGGGTTGGATCACATCAAAGCAATAAATTAAAAACAAACAAACAAACAAAAAAAACCCTGAAGATTATTGGTAATGACCTGATATGAGGAGAGTGTTAAGTAAAACCATGACTAGGAAAATTGTATTAGGGAAGTCATTGGCCAAGCAATGTGTGGTGTCTTTTTAAGAAAATTTGGGAAGGTGGAGTCAAGGTAGTAGAGCCCAACCTCTCCCCCAGGACACTCCAAATTCTATTAAATGATGACTAAACAAATGATAGAGCAGCAGAATAACCAAGAAGCTAAGTAGAACATGTTGTAGCTGAAGGCAACTTAAAAGATCAGCAGAAAAGGTCTTTCTTTGATACCAGAGTGGGAGTCCAACCTGCAAACCTGGTTTACACTAGCACAGACCTGGTCCCAGCCCTGGCCCAGTGTCAGCAAAGCAAGAAAAATTGACATATAAGAATATGTGTAATTACAAAACAAATTGTAGCTAAAAGGTGTGTAATATGTCTAAAGATAAATAAGAAGGTATTGAGGAGGGAGCCTGGTTCCAGAATATTCAAGTTATGTCTTACTAAAATGACACAGGGCAAAAATTGAAATATTTAATGATTATAGTGAACCATTTGATAGGATGGTTAGAAGCTTTTCCTTGAGTCTGCTGCCTTAAGAGGGCAGTGGAATAACATTGGAAATAAATGTACCAAAGTATAGATTGGTAGAGACTATTGATTCTGACAATGTGCATACTTTACTTCTAAGGTTTTATAAGAAATAATGGGAAGGATTGCAAATTGAGTGGCAACTCCATACATCTGGACATCTGCTGGCATCATCAGGTAAAGTGGAAAGAATGAATCAGGTTCTTAAGAAACATATGACTATACTGATGTTAGATTCTAGATTGCCTTAGACCAAATGTTTACTTATTGCTTTGTTAAAAAATTAGAATTGTCCCCAGAAATGATCTGGAACTTTTCCCCATATGAGATGCTGTTTGGTTTACTTTATTTGGGAGAGGAAAGGAAAATACCCTCTTTTGAAACAAAGGATAATTTTTTAAGGAATTACATACTGTCAGTGTCCTCATCCCTTAGGAAGCAAGGATTGCTGGCCCAGACACTTTTGGAGTTTGCAGTTCTGGAGAGTGGGATAGTTAAGTCCTGGAAGAAACAGAATGGGAAGGACCTTACCAAATGTTATTGATGACCAAGACTGCTATCCAGAGATGAGAAAGGGATAGACTAAGCATTACACCAGGGTTAAAAGACCCATGGAGGAAGCTCAAGAATGGACTGTTAAGGACAATTTATAACTTCTAAAATTGACTTTGTACCAGGACAATTAGGAATGTTTTGGTGGGAGGAGAGATTAATTGTACTTAAAAGAATTTTTATAATATAGGTGTTGTACTTGTTATTTATATTTCCAAGACTCCTCAATTGAGGGAAATTGAATTAACATTTTTTAAGATAAAGAAATTATTAATGTTAATTCTGATAGGGTTCTTTAAGACAAAATTAGTAATTTTATATTCTATATGAGTTTTAATTGATTGTATTATCATCTTAAAGCTGTTCCCATTGTTTAGCGGGATTCTGAGAACAGTGGTCTATGTCTCTGTCTCTTTGAACATGGTAAATATCTGAAGATGTTTTGCTATGGAATGATTATTAAGCATCTCAGCGTAAAAATGATTTATGTAATGTTGAATTTAAAGCCATCTATTTAGATATGAAGATAAGTTCTGAACTTTCGAAGGTAAAGCTTTTACTGTTATCAATGTAAGATTATAGTCAATACTTATTTAAGATATGTGATCCTTGAGAACTAAATTCACCTGAAACTTTGATTAAGACTTTCTATTTAAGATAAAATCTTTTTGAGATTGTAGTTGATATTATTTGGACTTTTGAATTCAGGTAAAGATTGTCTGATGGATCATCAAGCCAATAACCCACCATCTGAAAGGAATATGCCATAAGCTACTCAGAGAAATGTAATTCTGAATTGTTACAGGTAGAGGTTAGTATCTGAACAAGAATTGGGAGGACAACTTTGGCCTCCATTTAAGGCAGGATCCTTCTGACTCAGTTTTCCAGTAGTGTTCCTTTGAATAAAAATCTACTTGATTATTCTTGAGTCTGGCTGTAAGATGGAAAACTGTAACAATCACCTAAAATCAAACTGAACTAAGGATGCTTTATCCTATTATGCATGTGCTCTCAGGCTGAAGCTTTAAGAACCAATTTTGATGCTATTTATAATTATGTCCCTGCTTTTTCCTCTTAGAATTTTAATGGGGGAAGATAACACACAAAAAGGAATTCCCCTCCCTTCCTTCTCCTGCCTCTACTTTTCCCCCATCCTTTGTATTATTTTGAAGTCCAGAAAGTTAGGAAGTGGAGAAGGCTTTGAGAGGACATATTTCACAGTGAGCAGAGCATAGCAATGGTGGGCTGTTCCAGAGAGAATAAACTCAAGGCACTGAAAAGTTTCAGGATTATATAGCAATAGAGACACCATTTTGAATACTAGAAGATTAATAATAAGTTCAGGAAAGGGATGAAGGCGGACTGGTCCAGACTCCTTCACAAAAATGGAGGTTCCATGATGACTTACCAATGGAAGAGGGTGGTTAGACTTTGTGCAGAGCATGGCATACTGATGGAAGAATGTTCCAGGGAAGCTCCAGGCCATGATTTTGAAGTCCTTTTGAAGACCTCTAGGAAGGAGATGTCTTAAGTCTTGCCACTTAAATTGGATTTAAGTGAGGCAGAATTGTACAAAGTCATCAAGTTTACTCTATCCTCCAGACTCATTGGAGTATAGTGACAAGATATAGGTCAAGATAACTGGGGATGTCCCTTGATGTAGTGGGAGACCTTGAAGTCCATTAAATCAGTGACAAGGCCAGGAGAGAAATGAATAGAATCATTAGAAAGGTTATGACATTTATAGAAACCAGTATAATACAAAGTGGAGTATGGTGAGGGACAGAGGAGAAATCCGGGAAGAAGAGAGAACTTTCAGCAAAGGAAATCAAAGAAGACTTAATGGAGAAGGTGACCCCTTAATTAAGGAAGGAGGAGAAAGATTTATCAAATGCATATAAAGAAGAGCACTCTTAGTTTGAGGGATGGGCTATGCTTTCTAGCACAGCACCATTCTCCTCATCAAAAGACATGGTATGGACTCAAGATAAAAAAAAAACCAAAAACAATATGGCTACAGTTTGCACAAGTACTAAGGGATATAGACCACAAAGCAAAGTTGAAACATTAAGCTTAGGTCAGGGATGTTTTTGTTCTTCCACAAAATAAGTGACAGAAATTAAAAAATGGAGACCTTGAGTATCTTGTGAGAAGAAAAGGAAAGCAGGATATTTATTCAGTGCTGCAAAGAAGAAACTGCCTTGGATTCATAAAGACCTGGGTCTAACTGTGCTTAACTCCTACCTTGAGACAGACTAGTTCTGTGACCCTACTTAACTCATTTAATGTCTCAAGCAACCATCTAAGCCAGAGCTCTTTACCTGAGGTCTGTGGACTGACAAGGGGTCTCTAGATTAGTGGATACATGACTTTGGATGGGGAAACAAAACAAGACAAAATGTACATCTTAATTTTCAGTAATCTGTAATTAAAATTAAGCATTTCCTTCAATTATTTAAAATATTATTCTGAGAAGAGAACCTTAGGCTTTACCAGACTATCAAAGGAGTCTATAATATCTTACAGAAAACATTAAAAACCTCTGTTTAAGATGACATACATTGCAGAGAAGATACTGAACTACCATCTGCTTTGATAAAGAGAAGAGTTTCAATATAAGCTCTTTCCTTTAATATATTATGGGTACATTCAAAGACAACAGCAATAACAATCAAAAGAAAAAAAATAAAGAAAAGGAAAAAGAAAAGAGGGAGTAAAAGCAGATCCCTAAAAGCCAGCAGGAATGCATTCCCAGTTGAATTTATTTCTTATTTTCTTTAAAAACAATTGTATTTTTTTTTCTTTTTCCTTCTTAATCCTTTGTTGTCTGGAGGCTACTCGTTAATCTGCAAAACAAGTCCCTTTTCCAGGCCATTAGTGCCAGGCCGATGCGAAATCACAGGCAGGCTGGGCCATTAGTGCCATGGTCATTTAAAATACCAGGCAGCTCCCGTTATTAGGGAGCCAGGGTGATATGACTGAACAACCTGTCCAGGCAATTAATGCCAAGGTAATTTTAACAGCCACACTAATCACACGTCCGTCCTTTAGTGAGGTTGCTTTCATTTAAAAAAAAAAAAAAAGAAAAAGAAAAAGAAAAAGAAACCTTTGTAGACATTCTTTGGGTCTTCTTTGGTGGTGGAAAGTAAGCCATGGAATAATCTTTGTCCCTTGCTCAATGGAATACTTTGGATTCCAGAAAGGTTTAGGGGTTATAGACCTAAGGGTGTCCCTTAAACTGGCTTCCTTGGAAATGAAAACACACTTTTGTGTTCAGTGGCCCAGTCTGGGAAGTGGTAAGATTCCTCTCTGCAGATGTGAGTGTACATTGTAATGCAGATTTTCCTTCCCCAGAAACTCCTGAGGAGTCAGAACACCATTCAGCAGCTTCCATCATCACTCCCAAGGATGCTGAAGTGTGCCAGCTGCCTGGGTATCACATAGCCCAGCCTCAGTCTTGGCAGGCTGGAGGGGGTTGGGTGCCATAGAACAACTCCTGCAAAATCTATCCCGGAAGCACAGCTGAGCTCTGTGTTCTGGAGTGTCCTGGAGAGATTAGTGCTGTTGTCTATCATATGCATTGTGACTGGATCTGGGGTAGCGAGGGGGAAAGAGGAAGTAGGGCTATCTTGGCTGGGACACAGCATCTGCTTGCCTCAGAGTAAACTTCAGGTTGCTTATAAGAGCTGGCCTGATGAAGACAACACTCTTCCCAATCTGATGAAAAATTAGGAGTCTCACCATCTCTCAAGAGCAAAATTATTCCATTTCTTATTAAGTTTGCATCATTTTCCCCCTTTACATTGATTATAATTTGTGTTGTGGTCAGTAAAGGATGCATTTGACATTTCTACTTTTCTGAATTTATTTATGAGATTTTTTACACTCCATCACTTTTTTGGGGGGTAAAATTATCATACATACTAAGAAATAAATATAATCCTTTTGATTCTCATAAAAAAGTAAAATTAAGAATCTGGGGTGATGAAGGGATCAGTTGGCTTACCTAAATATAAGTGTATCAGTCACTTCTGTGAACAGATCTCATGAGATATTCAGACCAACTTTATAGATCTCAGGTGTTGGTCTTAAAGTTTTCCTTTAAATAATATATTATAATTCTTAGTTACTTGATAAGTAAAAAGATTTTAATGTAGAACTATTTTATAGATACTCATTAGTTACCATGATTAAAAACTCTAATTTTGAATTGGAGCATGCATCCGTTCTTTAAGAGACAAAAAATACCTTTTTGATGGACACTGGACTAGATATTCTACAGATTCCTGGGACGACAAGCAATTTGATATATACTACAAATCAAGTTTAACCTGCATGGTTGCTAGATAAATGGTTCTAATCCTCAATCCATCAGATCTCTAAGGGGTTTAGTGAGCCTACAGATTTAGAGTTTTTAATATTTGATAACTGCATTTCAATATTTTTGTTTCCTTTGTAATCCTCTGTACTTTATTTTATACTTAAAGAAAAAAAATCCACATTATTCTGAGATATCCATAGATTTCACTAGAGTGCCTAAAGTGATCATGACACAAAAAAGGTTAAAAAACCATTGACGCAGATATCTCTTTGTTATAATTCACCAAAGAATATCTTTTATTACATTTCAACATCAGCGTCTATTAATTGTTCAAATTCAGAAGATGAGAATCAATGAGAAGGCAATGAAATTCAAGGATGATGGATTGGATAAATATGTTAGTGAAGGTTGTGGTGAGGATGGGAGAGTCAGACAGTTGACATATAGAAAACATCATGTCTGGAAAAAGGTCCGGTTGAGCTAGAAGGAAGCTCTAAAGTAATGCATCTGAGGCTAAGAAATCTTGAAAGTATAGATCCAGGTGCTCTAGTATCTGATATTACTACCAAATTATATTATTTATGGAAAAAGAACTATGATGTACTAAGTCATGTTGGAGATCCTTCAACAACAATAATTTTCAGGGAACATTTGTTTTAAATTGATTTGTGGGTGAGAGAGAGATAGACAGACAGAGACAGACAAAGAGATAGAGAAGACAGCTCTCTAATTAGCCAATTCAGTTAATTTTTTATGTGTACCTACTGATCGGTATATAAATCTTCAGAAAGACTAAGTCCTAATTTAACCTATAGTTAATTATGAGGATAAAACTTCAGTGCAATTGCTTTGTTCTTTTCCTCTTTCATTAAAACTATAATCAGGGAATGAGTTTAAGGAAGGGCTGAAACTGGGGAAGTTCAATGGGGGTTTTATCCTACCCCCCAAAAAAACAGTTTAGAGGGTGATGAGAACACTTATAATACTTATCTTAGCATGGATAATTAGTTTAAATCAGGAGCTTCCAGATGGCAGATTAGGGTGAACTCCTCTTCCATTCCTCCCTGGATTTCCTCTTCCTCTGCTCAGCAGACTCCTTAGAAGATAGTGACCAGCATTCTCTATTATTTTGGTGACACAGTGAATATAGAGATCTGAGTTCAAATTCGACTTTAGACATTAGCTGTAAGATTCCAGCAAATCAGTTTCCTCAGTTGCAAAAGTGGGTATAATCATAGTATCTATCTTTCTTGATTGTGAGACATAACATTTGTAAAAAATGTTTAGCACAGTGCCTGCACAAAAGTAGGTGATCTAAAGGTACTTATTTCCTTCTCTTCCCTTTCTTAGTTTCCTTTTCTATATTTTGACTCTCTCAAATAAGAATATAGTTTGTAATACTCACCCTGGATGTAACATTTCTCTAGATATGACTGGTGGAAGGAGATCATCTCAGGGTGAATAATTCTAGGCTCCTACGTTTGTGAAGACCTAAACTGATTTATATATATATATATATATATATATATATATATATATATATATATATATATATATATATATATAAATTTTTCCCCCCTGAGGCTGGGGTTAAGTGACTTGCCCAGGGTCACACGGCTAGGAAGTATTAAGTGTCTGAGATCAGATTTTCGAACTCGGGTCCTCCAGAATTCAGGACTGGTGCTCTATCCACTGCGCCACCCAGCTGCCCCCCACCACCTAAACTGACATTTACATTTGTTTTCCAGCATTTCAGTTTGCAAAATACTCATGGGTTTATGATCTACCTATGATGACTACAGCAATCTTTAGGATTTTTATTACCCAGATACCAGATTTGCACAGGAGTAGAAAGTATCCTTTGTAGGGAAGAGGCTAATAAAACTTTTGCCTTGCATTTTGAATTTGGAATTAGCATCTGACAATCCCTTTGGAATTATAACTCTTGCATTGTTATGCACTAAATAGCTACACTTGTCTTGCTAATAAAATCATAGTAATTGAGTAGCATTTTCATTAAGACAGGAGTGTGATTCATTTCAAAGAAAGAAATAAAACAATAACAACAACTGGCAACTCCATAGAAACTGTTTTTCTCAGTCAGCTTCCATAGAACCCACATTAGCAGAGGGGAGCTTCCAGAGCACATCAGCGGGTCACATGTTGCCACCCCCCTCTGGGTTTTACTCTGGGGCTTCTCCCTGAGGGGGCGAGTGTACTCTTCTGTCTCTGGGCTGGTTCATTAGCTGGCAAAGTGGTTGCACATGTCTATTAACGAAGCCGGCTTAAAATCCCTCATGTCTGCAGGACTACTCCAGAACCCAAAGTATGCTGGAAGAAATGAAGGAATGGCAACATTGTGGCATCCAAGGTGAGCACCACCCACGTTGCACCTCCAGATGAATTCCTTATTTTTGATGTATCAGAAAATACGCCATACCCACAGACAGGGATTCAGTCAAGCCAAGCAAATTATAGTTAGTAATAGGCCCCACATGATCTAATAAAGCCTAATGCAGGGTCCAGGTGTGGTGATTAATTGTCCTACCAGGGGAATCAGCAGGATCGACCTAAAATTCCTATAAGGGTTGTAATCTGGTTTAAAATAAATATAGACAACTAGGAGTTGGGGGGAGGGAGGGAAGGAGGGGGAGATGCACCTTCTGGGCTCTTGCTTGAACTTCCCATGTTCCTACTCCTTGTGTCTGTTAACACGATTTGGTTTCCTGAAGCTGCGGGGCATGCACCTGCTAGGGGATGGCGGAGCCTTTAAAAAAATAAGAAAAAGGAAAAAGAAATAGTTTCAGCATATGAGCAACCTGAGCATCAAATGCTGTGTGGTCTTGAGTGCATGTGTGGGGTGAGGATGGGAAGGTTGGTGCTGAATTTCATATTAAGCTGGTGCTCAAATAGAAGTTTACATGAATCCAAATCCGCTGGTCCAGGCAAACTTTACATTTGTGTGGATTCAAAGTGAATCCGGGTCATAGTCAAATTTTTACTTATTAAAAAATGGAAAGCACTCCTTATAAACCTGGCACCATGCTTCTTCAGGTAATATTGGCATCAGGTCAAATAAATATTTATTGAACACTTGATAATGTATCCAGCCATTATTCTGAGCTATCCAAAGAAACTAGGCTTGTTCCCTCATAGGGCTTACACTCCCACTGGGGAAATGAAATATAAATACATGATTTTTTTTCTATTCTTGTTTTGCTGAGGCAATTAGGGTTAAATGACTTGCCCAAGGCCACACAGCTAGGAAGTGTTAAGTGTCTGAGGGCAGATTTGAACTCAGATCCGGTGCTCTATACACTGCACCACCAAGCTGCCCCGAAATATAAACACATGAAACAATAGGAAAGCATATAACAGTATTAAATTAAATCCTAAATTGTGTGTGACAGACTATGAGTCTCAAATGATGGTTTAAATACCACTTGAAGTAGAATCAAAAGGAAAAAGGAATCTGAGTTCAAATCTGGGAATAACATAATGGGGATAAGTAAGAGAGATCCCCCAATCTACTGGACTTTGGTCATCTTATGGAACATATATGAGAATGAATCTGCAAACTAGTCTGATGCTAAAGCACATATGTAACTATGTTGAAGTTCAAAAGGAGACCCGAAAAGGCTGGGTTCCCAGCATGGTGTCATGAGATGTCTTAAAAGAATTTGTAAGCTTGAACCTATCTCCAAGTCAAGGGGCAAAGTTTATTATACTCATAATGCCAATTGAAGTGGGCTAAGTTCCAAGAAGATTTAGCAAGAAGATAAATTTATGTGAAAAGACAGAGAGATCTAGTTTTTCATGTCACTAATATGCTCATTTTATGGTTTAGAGGTAGAACTAAGGAATGGTCTGGTATGCATCTCAATATTGAATTTTATGATTTAGAGGTGAGTTTGAGGAGTAGTCTGGTAAGCATTTCACCATTTGTCTCAGAATCCCTGTTATCACTGATCAAGATTGTTATCTGGAAATCAGCAATGTTTCTAGGACTCTCCAATAGTATTCTGAAGTCAGGAGACTTAGGATCATTGACAAACAGATGGTTACAACAATAGCACTCCTAAGATCTAAGTGCCTCAGGATTACTGCTATATTTCCCCTAGAAGCTGTAGCCTATCAGTTAGATGCTCATGGTTGATCACTGTGTGTTTCTGTGATTGGTGGAATGAATAAAAGAAAGTTGGCTACTGAGCCAGGAAGAGCAGCTAGTCTACTCAGTAGATTTTAAGAAAAGTTTATTTTTTTTCTTTTCTTCTTTCTTTCTTTCTCTCCCTCCTTCCTTCCCTTCCTCTCTTCCTTCCCTTCCTCTCTTCCTTCCCTTCCTCCCTTCCTTCCCTTCCTTCCCTTCCTTCCCTTCCTCCCTTCCTCCCTTCCTTCCCTTCCTCCTTTTCTCCCTTTCCTTCCTTCCTTCCTTCCTTCCTTCCTTCCTTCCTTCCTTCCTTCCTTTTCTCCTTCCTTCCTTCCTCCCTTCCTTCCTTCCTCCCTTCCTCCCTTCCTCCCTCCCTCCCTCTCTCCTCCCTTTCTTCCTTCCTTCCTCCTTCCCTCCCTCCTTCCTTCCTTCCTTCCTTCCTTCCTCCTTCCTTCCTTCCTTCCTTCCTTCCTTCCTTCCTTCCTTCCTTCCTTCCTTCCTTCCTTCCTTCCTTCCTTCCTTCCTTCCTTCCTTCCTTCCTTCCTTCCTTCCTTCCTTCCTTCCTTCCTACACACCTTGGAATTAGTTCTACTTGGATATCCTCTTTATTTCCCAGAACCAAATCCATATATTCATATATTCATTTTGACTTTATCTTGGTAAATTATATCTATATTTAGATTTGGTATATGCCCAGTTTGTCAGACTTTTCCAGATTTCCCAATATATATTTACCAAATAATAAAATCTTGTCCTGAAAACGTAAGTTTTTATATCTGAGAAACACTACTAACCATTGACTAAAACTTTTACATATAGAAAAGAACCCTTATAAAAGGAACTCATTTCTTTCCTCCTTTCCTTCATTCATACCTCACATTTAATGGAAATTCTGTCAAAGTTTTTTTCATTTCTATTTGACTTTTCACTTCATTCTATCATCTTATGTTCTCTCTTTTTTACTCTTTCCCCCTTTCACTTTTCACCTTTTTGTTCCTTTCTCTTATCGAGTGCCTCAGAATCACAAAATAACAGGTTAAAGGGAGCCCCTAAGACCACCTAGTCCGACCTAAATCTGAACAGAAATCTTCTCTCTAATATAGTCAGCAAGTGGCCACCCAGACTTGGCTTGAATGCTTTCAGTGAAAGAGTAGCCCATTCCACTTGCATGACTTTAATTTGTTATTCAAGTGTTTTTTTATAAAAAAGATAAATTTCCTTATAAGCAATTTCTACCCATTGTTCTTAGTTGTGTCTTCCAGGGCCAAATGGAACAATATCAATCCTCATCTCACAGATAGTCCTTCAAATGCATGAAAATAACTCTCTTGTCTCTCTTAAGGCTTCTCTTCAGGTTCTATGAAACTTGGAAGGCCTTTCCCCTCCCAGATTGATTCCTTCGTGAAAGCAAACCAGACTATCATTTGCCTCAATTCTTACCTAGCCCTTAATTACTGAAAGGGCTCTATCTCAAATAAATTGATACTGTAATGCCAGAGAAATTGAGGCAAGATGGAGATCAGAGAATATTTAATATTTTATTTGAAAAGGAGAGATTTACTGGGACCAAATGGATCCATGGTTTGATCCCAGGGCTGAATGAGACTATCTTCTCCAAGAATCCAGCAAACAATGTGAGTGTTCTGAATGACATATATATACATGTGGCTCAGATACAGGGGATAGACTGAGGCAGGGGCAGAGTCAGAGTGCTGAGAGTGGGAACAGAACTATGGATCTGATTCTGATAGGATGAGGGGAGGCATGGGGGATATCTGATAATTGGGATTACAGAATGGGGAGAGGCACCCAACATTCTGAAGATGTCTAAAATAGAAGGTCTTTCTCCTTATCTAGATCATCATGATTAGAAGGGAGGGGTGATGTTGCAGGATTGACCAGAACAATTAGGAATTGAGGCCGAACCATTCAGGGAAACCAAGGCAGGACAATTTAGGGAAACTGAGGCAGGGCAATTAGGGAAAATAAGTCAGGATAATAAAAAAGACTGTGGCACAATAATATCTGGGAAAGACTTTAGCTTAAAAGGTCAAACTCACCACTGCATCTGAGGTCAACATCAATTGTTCAGATCTTTGTCTTGCCAATGAACTCCAATGATTCTGAAGGAGAAAATGAGGTTGATGTTTTTGCACAGTTCTGTCTCACTTAAATTCAATTTACTCACAAGTCAGGCCACCACCTCCTGATATCATTGTTCCTCTTTGAAAACCAATGAAGAACAAAAAAATAACCACAAACAAATAACAGTTTTCCTTTGTACCTTCCTCTCCTACCTCCTATTTTCCTGATAAGGGAAAACAGTGAGGACACAGAAAAAAAAAAAAAAAAACACAGAAAGTTCTTCTATACTTTTTAATATTCTAATTCTAATTAAGTCCAACAGTTGGAAGAAACATTTCTAGAGGGAGGTCTGAGGCATGGTGCCAAGCCACCTTCAGAAATTTGGTCAGGATATGCTCATTTATTTATACAGCATTTATTTATACTTAGATTTATATGACTCTCTTCCTCTAAGGAGCCCACTGTTACTTTACATGTTTTAAAATATTAATTCATTTATGCTCACAGAACCTCCTATGAGAGACATAAGGAGGAGGGAGGAGAGAGAGAGGAAGGAGAGAAAGTGAGGAAGGAAAAGAGACATGGACAAAGGAGAGAAGGAGAGCAGGAGACAGAAGCAATCTGGGAGGAAAATTATTGCTTCCTTTGGCCACTGGTAGCAGAACTGGTAAGTCAGGCCTTGAGGGAGCCTGGTATAGTAGAAAAAAGGGAGTTAGAAGATGTGGGTTCAATTCCCAGCTCAGGCACTTAATAATTGTATGACCTTGAGAAAGCCTTTCCTTCACTGTACATTAGTCATTTGCAGAATGAGATTTGGACTAGTCAGAGGTCAGCAAACTATGTCTAGAGAGCCAGATCTACCTAACAGCCTGCTTTTGAATGGGCCTGGAAGCTAAGAATGGTTTTGCATTTTTAAGTATTGGTAAAAACAAAACAAAACAAAAAACATTTTAAAAAAAATTTTCTGGCATGCTGACCCAGATGGCTGGCCCTTAGGCCATAGAGGCTGACCTCTGTACTAGATAAATCTTAAGATATCTTCCAGCTCTAATTTTCTGTGATTCTGTGTATTGGGTACTCAAGAGAAAGAAAACCTAATGACCTTAAACTTAGTAACTTGGTCTTGTGAACTAGATGGGATGTCTAGATCCTAGCCCAAGTCCCCTGTTTTTGAAAAGTGAAAATGGAAAGGAACAACTCAATACTATTTTCTTCTTTCCTTCCTTCTTTCCTTCCTTCCTTCCTTCCTTCCTTCCTTCCTTCCTTCCTTCCTTCCTTCCTTCCTTCCTTCCTTCCTTCCTTCCTTCCTTCCTTCCTTCCTTCCTTCCTTCCTTCCTCCCTTCTTTTCTGTCTTCATATCTTCTTTCCTTTCTTGAGTCTTCTTACACAAAATAACTAATATGGAAATATTTTACATGATTGAACATATATAACCTATATCGAATTGCTTATTTCAGGGAAGCAGGAGGGGAAGGAGTGAGTGAATGATAGAATTTGGAACACACATACACACAAAAGAACAAAAAAAAAAAAAACATGTGATTGGGGAAAATAAAATATTATTTTAAAAACTGATCAACTCAGTATCATCTTAGTAATATAGTCAAAGATGGTTCCAATGATAGCTTCACTCCTTGTATCCAGTTTATAGACTACCCAGGGAATGTTAAAATGTATTGCTATATTGCACTTTTCTTACTCCTTTGTCTTCTAGATCTGAAGCTGGAAAAAGTTCAGATGCCCTTACAGGCCCTTAGACAAGTGCCTCTTGCATTTCAAGAGAGCACAACTTTGCTAAATAAGGTTAAGGGATTAGTTGATATCATAAGGCAACAACATGATAAGGATTTAAGAAATTTTTTAAGTAAGGACCTTATATACACTGACAGAGATAAAGGAGCATGCATTAGTTCTTAGAAATGATTTTAGCTGTAGGTAATGATTTGAGACCTGCAAAAAGACCAGGCTGATCAAAATTATATGTCTCTTCTCACTTCATTGCTTAACACTGTGTTAACACAAAGAAAACAGAAATTCTCCACTAAGTGACACTATATCACCCCATACATGGAACCATCGTTACAGCAATTGGAGAAGATTTGAATGCTGTAGACAATTTCACTTACCTTGATAGTATACTCTCTAGGATGTCCACATAGATTCTGAGGTTGACACAAACATATTGTCAAATCTACCCCAGTGTTTGGGAGGGTCTGAAGATAAGTGTGGGAAAGAGATATGAGGCTCCCTACCAAACTCTTGTGCTGCTGACCTTATTGTTGTATCCTTGTGAAACCTGGATAGTATACCTTTGCCATGCTAGAAAACTGAATCACATCTATTTGAATTGTCTTAGGAAGATTCTGAAGGTTACCTAACAAGATAAAGTACAGAACACTGAGGCTCTTTCTCAAGCTAGTTTGCCAAGCAATCCAACTCTACTGTAGAGAGTGTAACTCTAAGTGTAACTTGTCCATGTTGTTCAAATGCCAAATGTACTTTGCCTAAAATACTGTTTTATAGAAAACTCCCTCAACACAAGCACTCACATGTAGAGCAGAAGAAGCAATTCAAAGATACCTTCAAGTCTCTCTGAAGAATTTTGAAAATAATTGGGAAACATGGGAAAAATTGGCATAGGATCACCCAGCATGGTGTGCTTGTATCCAAGAAGGCTCTGTGGTTTATGAAAAAAAGCAGAATTGAAGTAGCTCAGAAGAAATGTGAGACATGCAAATTTAGAAACATCTACAAATGTTCATGTGACCTATTGTTACCCAACTTGTGGTAGAGTTTTCCACGCCAGTATTGTTCTGATCAGCTGGACCTTGACTCCAACACAGTGATGTCATTTATGGTCCCTTTTAAGCAGAAGGATAAAACCTCTTCTTATTAAGTGCTTAATATCCCACTATTTCAGGTCAATTCCTTTGTGTAAGAGCATTATATGTCTATGATATTATTATTAAAATACAATTAAAAAAAGGAACATATTAACCCACAATAATCCATTAATGTATGATCATATGGAATTATATTCTAATTATGATTATTATCATTATTCTATTTATGTTCTATTATGTAAAATTTATATATAATTCTACGTTACATAGAATTATATAGAATCTCTTCAGTTCCTATAGACCTAACATTAGTATGGGTAAATTTATAAGATTAGCAAATCTCAGAATATTGATCTCTGTGGCAATTGGTTGAAAACAAAGAAGTTTTGTTAGAAGAAGGAACATGAGTAAGAGAGACATGAGAGGAAGGCTTGGGACATAGAGTACCACCAAAAGAAACTCCAGGATGTCCAGGGGCAGCTGGTAAGACAAGTGTTTTTTTGGAGATGATGTAGGGATGAGAATATTAAAACACAAAGTGGCAAGAGATACTGGGATACACATTTTAAAGTTATTCACTAACTCCTTACTTGACTCTGGGCAATTGACTACTTCCCATGGCCTCATTTTTTCCCCCCTTGGTAGTGATGGGTTGGAACAGATTGGGATTATAGTCAAAATATATTGAAAATTTAGTCACTAAATTATTGACCTTTATAATCAATTGCCCTGAATTTCAGTGTTTTTCATTTTTAAACGGGAAGGGTAATAGTCTCTTTGCCTGTCTTATGGTTTGTGGCTATGAAAGTGTTTGTGGTTAGGAAAATGCATTTAAGCAGCACAGTGCCAAATGACTGTGAATTATTATTACTATTATTTTTGTGAATTCAATATAATTTTGAGAGCTTAGTTCCAACTGCCATTTCATTTACTTCCCAAGCTTATTCTGAGGTTGGTAAGGACCCATTTTATATATTATTTTCTTTCTTGATTTTCCCTTGGCTAGAAGGACATCATCCTGCCCCCAAATCCTACTTCTTGCTTGAATTTGTAACATGAATTTGTAAATAAGCAGTATCAAATTGTATGAATAAGCATTTGTTGGTACACTTTGCATACCCTTTGACCCAGCCAGTGTTTCTATTGGACTTAATATCCCAAAGAGATCATAAAGGAGGGAAAGAGACCCACATGTGCAAAAATGTTTGTGGCAGCCCTCTTTGTAGTGGCTAGAAACTGGAAATTGACTGGATGCCCATCATGAATGTTATGGAATATTATTGTTCTATAAGAAATGATCAACTGGATGATTACAGAAAGATCTGGAGAGACTTACATGAACTGATGCTAAGTGAAATGTTCAGAACCAGGAGATCATTGTATATAGCAACAACAACATTATTTATAGCAAGATCAATTCTGATGGATGTTGTCCTTTTCAACAGTGAGATGATTCAGGCTAGTTCCAATGATCTTGTGATGAAGAGAGCCATATACACCCAGAGAGAGAGCACTGTGGAAAGTGAGTGTGGATCATAACATAGCATTTTCACTCTTTTTATTGTTTGCTTTCATTTTATTTTCTTTCTCATTTTTTTCCTTTTTGAAATGATTTTTCTTGTGCAGCATGATAATTGGATAAATATGTATACATATATTGAATTTAATATTTTTAACATGTTTAACATATATTGGATTACTTGCTATCTAGAGGGGATTGGGCAAAGGAGGAAAATTTGGAACATAAGATTTTGCAAGGGTCAATATTGAAAGATTATCCATGCATATGTTTTGAAAATAAAAAGCTTTAATAAAAAAGAGCTGTAATTAATCAGAAATAACAACTACTTCCAAATCACTATTGATGAAAGAAATGCAAATTAAGACAACTCTGAGATAACACTACACACCTGTCAGATTGGCTAAGATGATAGGAAAAAAATAATGATGAATGTTGGAAGGGATGCGGGAAAACTGGGACACTGATACATTGTTGGTGGAGTTGTGAATGAATCCAACCATTCTGGAGAATGTGGAATTATGCCCCAAAAGTTATCAAACTGTGCATACCCTTTGATCCAGCAGTATTACTTATACTGGGCTTATATCCCAAAGAGATACTAAAGAAGGGAGAGGGACCTGTATGTGCAAGAATGTTTGTGGCAGCCCTCTTTGTAGTGGCTAGAAACTGGAAAATGAACGGATGCCCATCAATTGGAGAATGGGTGGATAAATTGTGGTATATGAATGTTATAGAATATTATTGTTATGTAAAAAATGATGAATACAGAGAGGCTTGGAAAGACTTACATGAAGTGAAGCTGAATGAAATGAGCAGAAACAGGAGATCATTATACACTTAAACAACAATACTGTATGAGGATGTATTCTGATGGAAGTGGATATCTTCAACAAAGAGAACATCTAATTCAGTTCCAAGTGATCAATGATGGACAGAATCAGCTACACCCAGAGAAGGAACACTGGGAAATGAGTGTAAACTGTTTGCATTTTTGTTTTTCTTCCCAGGTTATTTTTACCTTCTGAATCCAATTCTTCCTGTGCAACAAGAGAACTGTTAGGTTCTGCACAAATATATTGCATCTAGGATATGCTATAATATATTTAACAGGTATAAGACTGCCTGCCATCTAGGGGAGGGGGTGGAGGGAAGGGAAAAGTCGGAACAGAAGTGAGTGCAAGGGATAATATTGTAAAAAATTACCCATGCATATGTACTGCCAATAAAAAGTTATTAAAAAAAAAAGAAATAACAACTACACAGGAGAAAGTAGGTATGATTTTCCCTGAAAGTGGAACAATGGTTAAAGCTTTGGATCAAAAAGACTTGAATTCAAAAACCTTCTGACTTTGTGACCTTGGACAAACTTAACTCTATCAGTTTTCTCTTATAAAAATGGGGATGATAATAGGATTTTTCTCATAGGGTTGTTGTGAATATAAAATGAATTAATGTTTATAAAGATTTTTGCAAAGTGCTATGTAGATGCTATTTATTGGTAGCCTTGGATATACCTACTTTGGCATGGGCAGAGGATGACCTGGATTCTGGAGTCTTTTTGTTAGTTAGAAAGCCTCTAAATTGAAAATAAATAAAGGGGTAGGTTTGACTATGAATGCTGAGCATCCAAAAACTGCATAGCCATCACTAAGTCAAAATGTTGGGCTGGGGAATGATAATGGCTGATGCCCACATAAAAGGTTCCAATCAATGAGAGAAACTTGTCTATGCAATGGAAAATCCTTCACTGTGTCTGAGAGAAGAGTGCACAAGCATAAACACACACACACACACACACACACACACACACACACACACACATTCACACACAAATTTGCTTGCCAATTCTCTGCAAGTATTTTGATCCCCAGAGCTTGTAGGAAAGCTCAAATGTCATCAAGTAGGTTATTAATGTTTCAAGGGTTGCAGAATCATAAAAGTTAAATATGAAGAGTACCTATTTAGTCTTCTCATCTCTTCGCAAGCCAAGGCTATCAGTTTTTGCTGCCTTCTCCTTTTTAACTGGGTAGCTAGGTGGCACAGACTTGAAGTTAGAAAGACTCATCTTCATCTTAGAAGTCCACTTCATCCCTGTTTCCTTTTTTGTGCTGCCTTCCTATTAGAATCCAAACTCCTTATTATGCCCAAAGGGCAATAAAACTGTGTATACTCTTTGATCCAGCAGTGACACTATTGGATCTATAGCTCAGAAAGATCATAAAGGAGGTAAAAGGACCCACAAAAGCAAAAATATTTGTAGTAGCTGTTTGTAGTAGTAAGGAACTGGAAATTGAGTGTATACCTATCATTTGGGGAATTGGGGAATTATTATTCTATAAGAAATGATGAGCAGACTGATTTCAAAAAAACCTGCAAAGATATGAATTGATGCTGAGTGAAGTGAGGCAGAATAAGGAAAACATAGTACATAGTAATGACAAGATTTTATGATGATCAACTATAATAAACTTAGCTTTTCTCAGCAATGCAGTGATTCAAGATAGTTCCAATAAACTTGGGATGGAAAATGCCATCCACATCCAGAGAAAGAGAGAACTATTGAGACTGAATGCAAATCAAAGCATACTATTTTCTCTCTTTTCATTAGTTTGTTTGCTTTTTTTCCTCATGGTTTTTCTCTTTTGGTCTCATTTTTCTATTAGAACATAATAAATATGGTAACATGTTTTAAATAATTATACAAGTATAATCTTTATCAGACACCTTGCTGTCTTGGGGAAGGGACAGGTAAGAGAGTGAGGGAAAAAATTTGAGACTCAAAATCTTACAACAATGAATGCTGAAAATTGTCTTTACATGTAATTGGAATTTAAAAAAAACACTATCAAAAAGAGAAAAAGAATATAAACTCCTTAAGGGCAGGAACTATCTTTTTGCTTGCATTTATATTCTCAACATTGAGCACAGTGCCTGGTACATATTAAGACTTAATAAATGCTTGTTGACTCACTGTCTAACTCACTTACTTACTAATCAACTGGGCATAGGATAGTAAGGTAGGATCTCCAAAGATAATGGATTACTCCATCAAAGAGAAGATTCAGGAAGCTTTATGTGTTAAGGTACTTATCTACTTAAGTAAGAACAGATCAAAGGTAGGAGACCAATGATAAAATTGCCTGGGTAGATTATTGGATGAGACATGAAACTGAAGAATGATGTGACAGAAGCATTATATCTTTACAAAACAATAAAAAAGCAGCTCAGAAAAACTTAGAAGGTGCTAAAGACTAACTTCATAATTTTGTCTTATACCATTAGATTGTAAGCTCCCTATGTCACTGTCCATTTTTATATCCCACAGCCTATGCAAGTTTCTGCTGCTTAAAAACCAAATTGACAAGATTAGGGTTGGTAGTAGGGAATATTTGAATCTTTAATTTTATAAATTTAAACAACGTTTCAAATTATGTGCACAAAATTTTGCATATAAGTACAAAAACTCCTTCCATTAATGTAGTTTTTAGTTTTAAATTTTTTTTTTGTTTAGTTGTTTTCAGTTCTGACTTTTTGTGACTTTATTTGAGGTTTTCTTGGCAAAGACATATTGGAGTAGTTTGCCATTTCCTTCTCCAGCTCATTTTACAGAAGAGGAAACTGAGGCAAACAGGGTTAAGTGACTTGTTTAAGGTAACATAGCTACTAAATGTCTTAGGGCAAATTTGAACTCAGATCTTCCTGATTCCAGGCCCAGTACTCTGTCCATGGTGCTACCTAGCCACTCATAGTGCAATTCAGCACTCATCTGTAACTTTGTCTTGAAGAGTTGCTCAAGGTACTGAAAGATTATGATCATCCTGTGGTTGCATAACTAATATTTGTTAGATGTAGGACTAGAGCCTAGATTTTCCTAAATCTGACCAACCCTCAATCCACCCTCTATTCTATACTGTTTCTCTGCCTACTACTTAGTAAATAGTTAATAAAAGTTTATGAATTAAATTGATTTCTCATAGTTAAAAGGCTCCAATCACTGCTGCTCCTATTTCTGTTTTTTTATTCATCGTGGTTGGGAACCTGTAATTAGGACTCAATTAGTGCTGATAATGAATCTATAAAGCAGTCACATACTACATACTATCAAAATTATACTATTCAAAGTTATGATTATGTAAAATATGTTAATGTATCCCAATCCAATGGAAATATGCAGTGCAAATTCAAATAATGTTACCACTCCGTGAGATGTGTTAATTGAGATAATCAGGTAGGATTGCCTTATCATCAAGGCCATAGATTTCCATAAGGGATAACTATAAATGCATCAGAGAACTGCTGTAAAAAGTGCTCTCACTGCCCATTCTTGCTAGCACAGAGCTCTAGAATCTCAGAGATGGAAGTGACCTTAAAAGTTATCTAATGTAACCCCTATCTGGATCACAAAATCCTTTGGACCCTTCACTATTACAAAAAAGACAAAAGATAATGATTTTGAATCTTAATTCAGAAGGAAATTTAGAAATCATCTAGCTTAGTCCTTCAACTCATTCATTCAATCAATCAGAAAACACTTGTTAAGTCAGTGCCAGGCACTGGGTTATAATTTTATGAAATAAGAATAATTTTACAAGTAAGGAAATGGATATTTTTGTCAAGGATCTACTTTCTTTGAGCCCTCATGAGCCTATGAACCAAAGACATAAGGGGAATGTAAATTAAAGATAAGGACTGGTTAAAAAAAAAATAGTATCTGGAAAAGAGATTTGGGTTTCCAGAACATAGCTGATAAAATGAGATTCTTGGCCAGGAATGTTGTTGTTGTTGTTGTTCAGTCATGTCTGACTTTTTGTGACCCTATTTGGGGTTTTCTAGGCAAAGATATTGGAGTTGTTTGCCATTTTCTTCTCCAGCTCATTTTATAAATGAGGAAACTGAGACAAATAGGATCAAATGACTTGTCACATGGCTAGTCAGTATCTGAGGCTAAGTTTGAACATAGGAAGCTGAGTTTTCCTGATTCTAGGACTAGCACTATATCCACTATACCCCTTGCTGGTCAGGAAGAGAGTACCCCTGACAAGGGTTGGGACAGCTAGGTGGCGCAGTGGATAGAGCACCAGCCCTGATGTCAGGAGGACCTGAGTTCAAATCTGTCTCAGACATTTAACACTTCCTACTGTGTGATCCTGGGCAAGTCACTTAACCCCAATTACCTCAGCAACAACAACAACAAAAAAAGAGTTGAAAATCGAATTTTAAAGGGTTTTAAACTAAAGAGGAAAGGGGAAAGAGAAAATTATCAATGCAGTAGAGATTGTCCATAGTTCCATATAGAGGAAGGAGAGAGAGAAACATCCAGAAATTCCAATAGGCAAAGTCTCAAAAGAAGCCAGCAACAAAAGTCCTGGCCTTGGTTGTCTGTACAGTTGCAGATAATGTAATCCTGAAATCCTAACGTAAGCTCAATATTATGTCATTCTATATTACTGACATTTGGTGGTATTTCTCCTGATTAGAGTATCATGCTCTAAAAGAGTATAACTTATTAAAAAATGGACAGGATAGGGGAAAAGGGAGGGGGACAGAGAAGCAGTTTGTATTGGGAAGATGTACTGATAGGAGGAAATGTAGGAAATGGTGTGTAGATGTTGGAAATAATTTGTATGAGCAACAGAAAAAGAGGCAGAAGCAATATAATAATCCATGTATACAATAGGCCACCTAGTCAGAAAGAGGAAGTAAATGAATAGTTTGGGGAAAAGAGCACAAATCTGCCATAGATATACAAAATATTAATTTCAGGGGAATTCAATTATCCAGACATCTGCTAAATTTCTTTTTGACAAAAGTAGAGCAACTAATAATTTCTTGTCTTGTCTTGATGATAATTTAATTCTTCAAAAGATGGAAAAAACAATGAGAAGAATGACCATTGTGAATCTAATTTTCAACAAAGAGGAACTGGTTATTGAATTGGAAATGATAGAAACTTTGAGAAAAGGAGAAAACTTATGTGTGATCTGGATTTGAGAAGAATAATTTTCAAAAAAGAGGGCAAGGCCTGATAACTATAGGCTACAAGTCTTCATTCTATTCCTGACAAGTCTAAAACATATTATTAAAGGGATGATCAGTGAACATCTAGAAAAGAAAGTGGTTATAACTTACACAATATACTAATAAGCTCGAAATGCATTTTTGTTGGGGAATTTTAGTCATTTTTAATCACAGTGTACTGTTCCCAACCCACGTGGGGATTTTCTTGTCAAATATATTGGAATGATTTGCCATTTCCTTCTCTCATTCATTTTACAGACAAAAAAATTGAGCTAAACAGGGTTAAGTGACTTGATCACACAGTTAGTTCAGTGATGCTGAATTTGAATTTAGGCCTTTCTGACTCCAGACCCAGTTCTCTCTCTACTGTGGCACCTAACTACTCTTCAAAATGCATAAGCTACCTAATTGTAAAAAATTATATATTTAAAAACTTGGAAGAGAATGAGATCAGGTACAAGCAAATTTCTTAACCAAATAAGGGATAGAGGAAATCATAAACTATAAATCAGACAATTTCAATTACATGAAATGGAAAAGCTTTTACATGAAGAAAATCAATGAAGTTACAATAAAAAGGGATTTTTTTTATATCAAGTATCTCTGGAAAAGTCTGCTGTCCCAAGATGTATGGGGAAATATTTTGAAAGGCAGTGTACTATTGTGAAAAGAGCAATGAATGGGGGCTAAGATGGGGGCTAAGGCTTAATTTTGATGCTTACTACCTGGTGATTACAGGTCATTCCCCTAAACAATCTATGCCCACTTCTACTATAAAATAAGGGTATAGTCTAGAAACTTGTAAAATTTCTTCTAGTTCTAAATGTATAATTTTATATAAGATCAATTAGCATATTCCAATTCATAAGTGGTCAAAGGATATGAACAAAAAATTATACACAATTCACAGACATACAAAAGCTTGCTTCAAATCTTTAATAATAGAAATGTAAATAAAAACAATTCTCAGTTTCTATATGCCACAGCAAATTGGCAAAGTTGGCAAAAGGCAGAAACAATTTTAGAGAGGCTAAATAAACACAGGTGCACTAATATACTGTTTTTAGAATGGTGAATTGGATCAACCATTCTGAAAAGCAATTTAAAATTATATTTATTTGTTTGTTTGTTTGAAATGACTGTAAAAATCATGCCCTTTTACCACTATAACTCATGGCTAAGAATATACTTCAGAGGTTAAAACTATTAATGAATGGGACATATGCCCCCCAAAATTCTCACCAGTGTTTTTAATAGCAACTAAGTAATGTAATAATAGTTTACATTTATATAGTGCTTTAAGATTTAGGGAAATGCTTTACAAGTATTATTTCATTGTATCCTCACAACAACCCTGGGAGATAAGTGCTGTATTATCCCCACTTTACAATTGAGGAAAATGAGTTAGAGAGAAGTTACATGATGTGTCTAGGGTTACATAGCTTGTAAATGTTTAAGATTAAATTTGAACTCAGGTCTTCCTGACTTTAGGTCTATCTACCATTATACTTATCTGTCATTAGCTCTAGGAAAAAAAAAGTGGTTGAGCACCAAATAACTTGTGATCCATGAATTTTCATTCATAGAATTCATGGAATACTATTGCTCTATAAGAAATCATGAAAATCAAAAATAGAGATAACCATGAGGAGATATGTGAACTGATGCAGATAGAAATAAACAGAAACAAGAAAACAGTATTTATAGTAACTATGATATTGTGAATGGAAAAAGCAAAAAAAAAATTAAAAAGAACAACCTTGTTATAAAGAAAAAAGTTTGGCTCTAGAAAAGTATGGAGAAGTATTGGTTCCCTGTCTCTTTGGCAGGGATAAGAAGTTATGTGTATGTAATATTGAATGTACTGCCAGACAAAGTTGATATATGATTGGTTATGCTTAATTACTTTTGTTCCCTTTTTTCTTATAATCCTTTTAAAAATTCACATCCAGAGAAAGAATTATGGAGTCTGAATGGAGAACTAAGCATACTATTTTCACTTTTTTGTTGTTTCTTTCTCATAGCTTTTCCCTTTTGTTCTGAGTCTTCTTTCACAATAGAATTAAAGTGGAAATATATTTAATGATTGTACATGTATAATCTATATTAGATTGTTTGCTATCTTGGGGAGGAAACAGGGAAGGGAGAAAGAGAAAAAAAATTGTGAAACTCAAAAATCTTACCAAAATGAATATTAAAAACTATTATTACATGTAGTTGGAAAAAATAAAATATTATTGTGCTTAAAAAAAAAACACACACCTTTTTTTTTAATTGATGGGTAAGGAGTTTCTGGGTTCTAGTCCTCCTCTATTTCATCTTTTAAAACCCTGGCCTAATACAGGAGAGAATAGGATCTATCTTTTGTCTCAATACTTGGCTTCTGCATCTTACTCCAGGTGACCCAATTTGAATGTTGTCCTCAACTCTATCTTTGTGTCCCTTTTTGTTCCACTTGATTGATCACCAACTACCAGTTGTTTTTGTCCCTTATTGTCTTCCTAAGGAAATTCAGATTAGAGATGACACTGGTTTAGGTCATAGGAAGACCCCTGAGCAGTAATTAAATGACATTATAACACAAACGAACACAGTTCTATAGTTCTGGTCTGATCTGACTGCGGCAGCATACAACATAGCAATTCCCTAGTCCTGGATACTAGGTCTCTCAATAGCTATTTTAAGGGAGACCTAGTACCCAAGATTAGGGAGATAATCTATAAGCTGTACTCTACTTCATATCCAAAGTACAAGTGCCCCAGTACTAAGTGCCCCAATATAGGAAACACATTTATTGAGGTAGGCAAATATATTGCTGACAGCTTGAAAATGATGACACATGAGACTGAAGTTACCTAAGGCATGATTATCCTGGAGAAGAAAAGACTTTGGAGATGGTGATTAGCATTTGATAGCTGCCTACAAGTATTTGAAGGGCTATGGTACAGAAGAATTATTCACCTTAACCAAGGGGATAGAACTCGGAATCTGTGGAAACTGCAGTGAAAGAGACACAGTTATGACGTAGGCAAATTTTTCCAAAAATTAGAAAAAGTCCAAAACTGAAATAGGTGGTCAGTTACCCTCAACAGTAGTCTTCTAGCAAAGGCTTGAAGAAGGAATTCTCATTCTTGTCTAGGTTTGAATAGATAGACTCTGAAGTTGCCTCTTAGAACCACGAAAATACAATAAAAGTTTGATGAACTTTCAGGAATCTTAGTCAGGAAGTCAGGGAAGTTCTGACAATGTTTTGCTACCACAATGGTACCTGATTCCCTGACATGGATATCAGGGTCAAGTAGAGAAAAAAAGCATTTATTAAGCACCATTTCTATGTATCAGGGATTGTTCTAAGTCACCATTTAGTGTTTATATATATATATATATGTATATATATATACATATATATATGCATATATGTATATTTTTATATATACATATATATGTATGTATGTTATATAAGGAGTTATAAGGTAAAACATTCTCCTCCTTCAGGATCTTAGTCTAATAGGGAAGACCAGATAAAAACTAGATTGTATAAACAGGCATCTATTTTGAGACAATCTCAGAGGGAATATATTAGCATTAAGACTGTCTGAAAGGCTTCTTGCAAATTGTGGGACTTTACCAAGGAAGCCACGAACAAGGAGTATGAAAGGGAGCTTCGCAAAGTTGGGCAATGGACAGTCATATGCAAAGAAGAGCCAAGTAGAACGACGTCACTGAATCATTGACTACGTAGAGGGGAAGTAAGGTATGAGAAAACTGCAAAGGTAGAAAGGGGCCAGTTAATGAAAGGCTTTAAAAGCCAAGCAGAGGAATTTATATTGGATCCTGAAGTTAATGAGACGGAAGAAGCGGGTAGGGTCGAAGTGCCCAAGTTTTTCCGTGTACCACATGGAAAGAGAGCTTTGTGAGAGTTAGCAACCTTAAATTGCCACAACCTCTGAGTGCCAATGTCTCATAACCTCTGGCATAGACAAGCCTAAAAGAATAAGGAAAAGATCAAATGTCAAGAATACAGTGCTTACTGACCTTGTGCCCAGCATCATCACTGGCTGAATTTTTGCTCTTTATTGTGCATAAACACTTGTTCCTAGAAGCTTTTGGGGGCACCCCGTGTCACAGACACAGAATGGACCACAAGACCCAGGCATGGAGAAATCATACAGGCAGCTAGATTGCTGAGATATATGCGATTCTGTCACATGGAAAATTCATCTGTCTCTTGCTCTCCCTCCTGACAATATAGTCATTTTTAATAGCTTGAGGGCTAGTTTATAAATGTAGGTCTTAAAACCTGGGTTATCTTTACCTTTCCGGGTTGATCATAGGCAGCACCAGAGGCAGAAAGAGGCTAGTTTTCTCATCAGGTTTATTTACAACAGCTGCAGCCTTCATGCCCTACAGATCAATTACCTTCTTCTTCCTGCTAGGGGCAATAGATATTGTCTTTCAACTTTCAAAAGGAGTTAACCCCAGCAGGAGCCACTATGTTCCCAGATGATAGTATCAATTGTTGATTATTCATTATCATTATTGTATTATAATTATGGTTATTACAATATTATTGAAGAATTATTATCATATTGTAAAGGAGTCAGCAGAGCCTAGAATTATCAGGACTAGAAATATGGTAATATTGGGATCAAACTAGTTGACTTGAATTGAAAGATGGTACATGAGCATACTTAAGAAATCATAAAATTACTTTCCCCTTCTGCAATTTTCCATTACTCAACTTTAAGCCTTTAACTCCTACTTAGTATGTCCTGAATCAACTTAAAATTGTTTCTATAATTTTCATCTTTTCTCCTTTTAAAATACTTGGGTTAAGATATTGCTCCTTTTTCTTGATTCAAACCTCTTTTTTCTTTCTAAAAACTGATTTAGAAAAGCAAGTTGGGGAGTTCAACCACTGAAAGATATTCATTGATTTTTTTGCCCTCCTTATTTATTAATGGGATCATTGGTATTTCTATTTCCCCCTGATGCATCTGTAAAAGCCACGATCATTCCCCTTAACCCCTTTACATCATGTTACCACAGTCAACTCTTTTCCTCCTCTAAACATTTCCCTCCAGCATTTTCTGACTATATTTTATAGACACTTTCAAGTCTTATTCCTGATACGTCCAGTGCATGTTTTTTAAAGAGATCCTCAGACCTTCAAGTTGTTCCTGAAGTGATCACATCAGTTATTCTTTAGATTTTTTATTTTTTCCTGTTGTACCATAACTCTCTTGTCTTTTATCCCATAGGCAATAATAACTCTTTAGTTAAATAATAAGCATATATTGTGTGTCTCTTTTACCTAGAACATTATGCTAAGTTCTGTGGTATATACCTGCATGTACATGTGAATGATTAAATGAGCAATTACAAAAGAATTAGAAAATATGGTCCAGGCTTTGAAAATTGGAGGAAGCAAAATATTCAGGTTCCAGGCCCTTCTATCTTTTAATGTGGAGGCAGCCAGATCTTGGGTGACCCTTATTGTGGCACCTTGGTATTTAAATTGTTTTTTTCTAGCTGCTTGCAGGATTTTCTCCTTTGTGTGGTAATTCTGCAGCTTAGCCACAATATTCCGTGGTGTTCTTTTTTTAGGGTCTATTTCAGAAGGAGTTCGATGAATTCTTTCCACATCTACTTTCCCTTCTGTTTCTATTATCTCTGGACAGTTCTCTTTGATAATTTCCTGTAAAATAGAATCTAGGCTCTTTTTTTGGTCATAGTTTTCTGGAAGTCCAATAATCCTCAGATTATCTCTCCTAGATCTATTTTCCAGGTCTATAGATTTTCCCAGTAAGTATTTGACGTTGTTCTCCAGCTTCTCATTTTTTTTGTTTTGTTTGACTGATTCTTGGGTTCTCTGTGAATCATTCATTTCTATTTGTTCCATCCTGACTTTTAAGGAGTTATTTTCTTCTTTCACAGTTTTTAGTTCTTTTTGTAAATGCCCAATTTCGTTTTTAAATGAATTATTTTGCTCTATTGAATTTTTTTCCATTTCCCTAATTTTTTTTTTTTGAGAATTATTTTCTTTTTCCAATTCAGAAATTCTATTTTCTTGAGACTTTTTTATCTTTTCCAATTCAGAAATCCTACTTTCCTGTGTTTTTTTAACCTTTTCTAATTCACTAATTTTGTTTCCCTGCATCTCCTGTGAATTCTTTATTTTTTCCAACTCCAATTTCAGGACGTTGTTATTCTCTATCATAACTTCCCTTTCCTTGCCCCATTTTTCTTCGATCTCCCTCAATTTCTTAAGAGCTTCTTCTAGGAGAGAGTTATGTGATGGGGGGCAGGAATCGTTCCCCTTTAGGTTGTTATCTTCTGAATCTTTGCTGTTAACTTCCTCGGGGTTGGGTACCCGCTCTTTCTCTGTATAGAAGGAATCTATAGTTTTTCTAGCTTTTTTGCTCATACTTAAAATATGTTTTGGGGTCTGTCCCTGGGGTAGGAAATTATTTACTTCTTTACCAGCTTCCTCCCAGACCGGATGGATGCAGCGGCCCCTGCGCCCCGAGCTAAGAGAGAGCTCTGGGAGAGAGTTCCCCACCCCCTCCCTGGAAGTGCCTCAGAGGTGATTAGCACTGCTGTGCTTTGAGGGCGCAGAATAGTGAAGACAGCAAGAAGCTCAGCCTATGTGTCCGGGTGGGGCGTGGATGTCTGCAGCAGGTGACGTGAGAAGCCCCTGCGCTCAAACTGGAAGTGTCTGCCAGAAACCGCGGTCCCTAGTTCAAAGGTTCCGCTTCTCTGGGACTTCCTGGAGCTGAGTTCCACTCCCTCCAGCTAAGCTAGGCAGTGTGTGTTGCCTTGGGCCGTATCCACCCACTTGTCAGTCTCTTAACTATTCTCAGGAGGGAGCTGAGGCCACACCCCCTGGTGCCAAGTCTGCCGAGTCACCCCCAGGGTGGGTGGGTGGGGGGGAAATCTAATCTGAGTTTTAAAATATTTTGGCTTTCTCTTCTGAACTGCTAAATAATTAGCAGAGAAGAGCTAACAGCCTGTGCCAGATTCCTTTACCTCAGTGGCTTCTCTGATCCCAGAGCCCCTCCCAGCGCAATGGGCGCAGTGTGCCCCTACCCCACCGTCTGTGCTGGTCTTTCTTATTCCTCCCCTGAGAACTGACCTTTCCTGTTGAAACTCCAGATTCTCTTCAGCTGGTGAGTCGTGCTTCCAGTCCTTGTGGTATCTATCAGTCCTGAGCTAATTTTGAGACTTAATTTATCTAATTGGTTGTGAGGGAGTGAGGACGTTCACTGAGTCGTGTGTTTCCTCTCCGCCATCTTGGCTCCGCCCCCGGAGGAAGCAAAATATTAAGCAAGAAAGAAATTTAGAAAACCATTTGTCTATATCAATATCAAGTTATACTCTGAATATTGGAGAATTAAGTGAAAAGGGATGCATGCTAAGAGATCATAGATCACAAGTTGCTCTTAGACTTTCTAGTTCAACCTCCATCCTTTGATAACAGGTATTTGAAGACTAAGGAGGTTAAATGACTTGTTAGGATCACAACAATCCTGTAACATGTCTCATGAAGGAACATACCAGTTTTAAAGGAGGAGGATTAAAGGCTGAAAAATGTCCATGTTCACATGGATCTGAGGCTAGAGTTAGACCCCCAAACTTTTGTCCTCAAATAAAGCATTCCTTTCACTAAACCAGGTTATTGTTAGAATTCAAAGGGACATAGAGGTAATCTAAGTCAACCTCTTTGTGTTGTAGATGAGGTAGTGAGGTGATGTAAGAGAGAGAATAATGGGTATGGAGTTAAAAGTTCAAATGCTACCTCAGACTTTTACATTATTATTGAAGAATTATTATCATATTGTTGAGGTTGGGAGGGACTCCAAAAGGTTGGGGGTTGCAGACAGCAAAGTGTCTCAAAAGAATTTGCAGGCTTGAATCCATATCCAAGCCAAGGGGCAAAGTTTATTGTAATTGTAAGGCCAATTGAAGTGGGCTAAAGTCCAGGAATTTAGCAAAGCATTAGAAGCAAGAAGGCACTTTTATATAGTTCTGCATGTTATTAATATGTGAATTTTATGGCCTAGAAGTAGAACTGAGTATGGTCTCAGGAATTTGGTTATCACTGACCAGCAGACTTAAGACTAACCTAAAACCAGAAGACTTTAGAGTCACTCACGGACAAGATTGTCAGAAAGAGAATTTCAGGATCACTAATATAACTTCCCTAAAGTTTAAGGGAAGAAATATTATATTCCTTGGCCAGAAGACTTATACAATCATTGACAGAACAATAGCTTTTTAGATCAAAAGGGCCTCAGGATCACAGATTCCAAAGGCAGAAGATTTAGAATCACTGACAGATTGTTAGAACAGAAGCACCCTAAGGTCAGGGGACCTTAAAATTATTGCTGTCTCCCCTTGAAGCTATATTGCATCAATATTATAAAGGAGTCAGCAGAGCCTAAAATTATCCAGGATTAGAAATATCCATAATAATAGGATCAAACTAGTTGACTTGAGAAGTTGTCAGATGGTACATGAGTCCATAGTTAAGAAATCATAAAATTACTTTCCCCCTCTACAATTTTCCATAACTCAGTTTTACGCTTTTAACTTATATTTAGTCTCCTCTAAATCAACTAGTTGTGTGACTTTTGGCAAGTTGTTTAATTTCTGTCCATTTCAGTTTCTTCAATTATAAAATAGGGATTAATAACAGCACTTACCTCCCAATGTGATGTGAGGATGAAATGAAATAATATTTGTATATGACTTTTCAAACCTTAAAGCACTATATTAATCCCTATTTGGTAGGTAATACTACTATCACCATTACTACTAATATTACTACCATCACCATGACAATGATCACAATTACAACTAATATTACCCCCAATACCACTATCACTACTACCAGCTACTACTACTGCTATTACTACTACTACTACTACTACTATTACTACTACTACTACTACTCCTCCTCCTACTCCTACAATTGCTACTACTATATTGATTCGCTGATAGAAAAATTTAAACATATATACATATATATATACATACATACATACACACAAACACACACACACACACACACACACATATATATATATATATATGTTTACAAAGATTGGGACCAAGACGATAAAATGAATAACATGAATGCCAAACAAAAGAACTTAGCTGAACATAGCAGAAATAGTAATATTCTTGGATAAGGAGTTAAAAGAAGAAAAACAATAGATTTTAAAAATGCACCTTGAAAATTATGAAATACACCTTGAAAATTATAAAATGCTCTACAAATGTATTTCATTTCCCTCTTCACCTGCTATCTGTATGTCAGAAAGATTTGCAAAGAGGCTACCTATGTGATAGTTGTAGTAATTTTAGAATGAAGTGATAAGAATCTGGATTAAAAACATATTTATGTACACTGTAGTATGCTAGGAGCTGAAGGAGACAGAGAAATAAGATATAGTTTCTTTCCTTGAGGAGCTTCCATATAGCAAGAATGATAAGATATACTCGCATATGTACATATTTCTGTGATTAAGCATTTCTTTATATATCTATATACATAGACAAATATATATTAGCCTAATACCATTAATTAAATGACATTTTAAAATACTATTAATTTATTAAACTGTTAATAAACTTTTTCTTAATTACATTTGTGTTCAGAACCTTGTGCTAAGCCCTGGATCAAGAATTTAGAAACAAGTATTATATTAAGTACATTAGAGATTAACAAAACAAAGTATATCTAGTGTTGTGATAAAAAGAGAGGGTGATCAGAAATGGCTTCCGAAAGGATATAATTCTTAAGATGGACTTTCTCATGGTTTTTCTGTTCTCTTCTGATTTTTCTTTCCCAAAATGGAAATATGGAAATATATTTAAAATGATTGTACATGTATAATCTATATCAGATTGCTTGTTGTCTTGGGGAGGTAAGAAGGGAAGGAAGAAAGGAGAAAAATGTAAAAATCAAAATCTTACAAAAATGAATGTTGAAAACTATCTTTACATGTAATTGGAAAAAATACTATTAAATGCAAAAAAAAATTAAAAAAATTTAACTATGCTATTAATACCGTAGAATACATATATATATATATATATATATATATATATATATATATATATATATATATATATATATATATATATATATATATATGGGACCTATATATGTATATATACATGTATTCTACGGTATTAATAGCATAGTTAAATTATATATATTTGTATATATTTGATACAATAGAGCTTTTAGAATAAAATCTATTAGAGACAATAAAAAAGAAAGCTTAGATTTCAATTGGGTATTGTGGGAGACAGAACATTTCAAGAAATGGAAGAAACTTGAATGGTGGTCAGGTGGTATGAGACTGTACTGTGTGTTGGGGTTGTGGTGTGTCATTTTTTGATTGGAGAACAGAGCACAGGGAAGGAATTAATACAAAATGAAACCAGAAAGTTTGGTTGGCATCAAATTGGGGAGGACCTTGAATGATTTTGGATATTTGGGAAACAATGGTAAATTCCTGAAGATTTGGAACAAAACAGTGATGTGTCTAGAACTATGCATAAACCACACACTGAAAAGGTTTGAAGATCTGCAAAGGAGGTCATAGTAATTATCCAGATGGGTTGTAATTAAGATCTGTACTGGTGAGGCAGCAGAGAAAAAGGAGATAGATGTAAAAGAAGTTGTGGAAACAGAACTAAATGTCTATTCATTCATTTATTCAACAAGATTTTATTGTTTAGAATATGCCAGACACAGTACAGGGTACTGAAGATAAAACAGAAATGAAATGGTCCAGGCAGTCTAAAAGCTTACATTCTTTTGAGGAAAGAACATGCACATTATATAAGTAAATATAAAACATCTAGAAGGCAATTTCTTTTTTTTAATGGTATGAGGAGAGTTTATTTTTTAAAAGCTTTTTATTTTCAAAACATGCATAGATAGCTTTCAAAATTCACACCTTGTGTTCCCTAATTTTTTTCTCCCTTCCTTTTCCCTCACCCTCCCCGCTAGCTGGCAAATAATCCAATACATGTTAAACATGTACACTTCTTAGGAAGTAGTTTCAAGGGAGAAAATAACAACTGGAAGTCACATGCTTTTAGCATTGGGAAAATATTGTCAACAACAATATTTTGGTGATGGCACTTGCGTTAAGCCTTGAAGAAAGCTAGGTGATCTAAAAGGTGAAGATAGGAAAGGATTTAGATCTCAAAGGTGAAGGAGAAGGGAAAATCAAAGATAATTCCCAAGTAAAATGTGCTGCCTTAAGAGTTAGTAAGTTTTCCATCCCTAGAGGTCTTTAAAAAAAGAGATTGAATGACCTTATTGGGATGTTCCTAAAGAATCTCAAGACTGACCATATTATTATATTTTTCAATAAATTTCAATGAATTCTTATTAAACACAGATATAAGATCAAATATAAACATGCTTCCTACCTGAGGTTTTTCCTGTTCCCTAGATTTTGATGCCTACCTCATAAAATTACCCAGTATTTAGTTCATATATGTTGTCTTGTATTTGCATGATTTCTATCTCTCTCAATAAAATGCATTTCCTTAAAGTCAGGGAACATTTGATATTTGTTTTTGGTATCCCCAGTCTAACCCAGCACCTGGCACATAGGAGATACTGATTAATACCCGTGATTGAAGGATGGATGTTGTAAGTGAGACTCCTATCTTAGATATGAAATGGAATACATGGCCACAAAGCTTCCTTCCAACTTTGAGATTCTGGGATTCTTGAAGTTATTCAATTCAATTCAGGATTTACTAATGCATACATTGAGATTTTTAAGTTCACAGTTGATGGGGTAAAACCATGAAAATGAAACAACTCCCTTAGGACAATTGTTGAATTAAAACTTTGGAGGAGCTTAAGGAAGGCTCTAGGAAGAGAATGTGTGTTTAAAGTCTCTGCTTCATAAATGAATAAAAATATATTCTTAAAATTTACAATATAAGCAGAGGGAAATTTTCATCAGTTGTCTCCAAATTCAATGCTTGCATTTCAATTTCTTCACCAAACTTTAGATTTTTAACTTTACAAATATTGTACCACAAACAAGCATGGATACAATTTAATCTGAAGTCATTATTGGAAAATGTGGTAATACATCTACTGCACATTTGTAAGTTTCTAGATAGAGGAAGTACATACTCTCAGCTTCTTTGTATGTGTGTGTGTGTGTGTGTGTGTGTGTGTGTGTGTGTGTGTATGTGTTTGTGTGCGTGTGTACGTGTGTGTGTGTGGTAGTGAGGGGGGAGAGACTTTTTTTTCTTTTTTTTAATGTTTCTTTAATTCTTTCTCTTTTTTCTACCTTTTTCCCTCCCTCCATTCCTCCCTCCTTCCCTTCCTTCCTTTCCTTCCTTCCTTCCTTCCTTTTTTCCTTCCTTCCTTCCTTCCTTCCTTCCTTCCTTCCTTCCTTCCTTCCTTCCTTCCTTCCTTCTTTCCTTCCTTCCCTTCCTTCCTTCCTTCCTTCCTTCCTTCCTTCCTTCCTTCCTTCCCTCTCTCTCTCTCTCTCTCTCTCTCTCTCTCTCTCTCTCTCTCCTCTCTCTCTCTCTCTCTCTCTCTCCTCTCCTTCCTTCCTTCCTTCCTTCCTTCTTCCTTCCTTCCTCCTTCTTCCTTCCTTCCTTCCTTCCTTCCTTCTTCCTTCCTTCCTTCCTTCCTTTCTTTCTTTCTTCTTTCTTTCTTTCTTTCTTTCTTTCTTTCTTTCTTTCTTTCTTTCTTTCTTCTTCTTTCTTTCTTTCTTTCTTCTTTCTTTCTTTCTTTCTTTCTTTCTTTCTCTTCTTTCTTCCTTTCTCTCTTTCTTTCTCTCTTTCTTTCTTTCTCTCTTTCTCTCTTTTCTTTCTTTCTTTCTTTCTCTTTTTCTTTCTTTCTTCTTTCTTTCTTTCTTCTTTCTTTCTTTCTTTCTTTCTTTCTTTCTTTCTTTCTTCTTTCTTTCTTTCTTTCTTTCTTTCTTTCTTTCTTCTTTCTTTCTTCTTCCTTTCTTTCTTTCTTCCTTTCTTTCTTTCTTTCTTCCTTTCTTCCTTTCTTTCTTTCTTCCTTTCTTTCTTCCTTCCTTCCTTTCTTTCTTTCTTTCTTTCTTCTTCTTCTTTCTTCTTCTTTCTTTCTTTCTCTTTCTTTCTTTCTTTCTTTCTTTCTTATTCTTTCTTTTCTTTCTTTCTTTCTTTCTTTCTTTCTTTCTTTCTTTCTTGCTTTCTCTTCTTTCTTTCTTTCTTTCCTTTCTTTCTTTCTTTCTTCTCTTTCTTTCTTTCTCTTCTCTTTCTTTCTTTCTTTCTTCCTTTCTTTCTTCCTTTCTCTCTCTCTCTCTCTCTCTCTCTCTCTCTCTCTCTCCTCTCCTCTCTCTCTCTCTCTCTCTCTCTCTCTCTCTCTCTCTTTCCTTCTCTCTTCCCTTTCTCTTTCCTTTTTTTTCTCCCTGTTTTATATTATGTCTTCTAGGTTGCTACTAAAAGCAGCTTTCTTCCCCACTGATTTACTTCCCCCAAATCTGTCCATTTCCTCCTCCAACTCATTAAAAAATTCCTTCCATACCAGTGGTCTCAGTGCCAACCCCTGGGATGCCCAGCTATTCCTATTCAGGTCTCCTTTTTGTCTGGAGTTTTTTTTTATGAGGTGCCTGAACCTACTAGGGCAGGCCATGACCCTAAACATAGCTTTCCCACAATGTCTGCATAGAGGGTAGGGATGAATCTACTTTGGGGTGAGAGGTCTGAGAGGGACCATAGCAACAAGGGACTTTGCCCTTCGCCTCTGATGGAGAGTTTGCCTGGGCCAAAGAGGCTCTGCTTTTGCAGCTGCTCTGCTCTCGGCTGCTGCTGCTACTGCTTCATTAACATCAACCCAGCTGGTGCATTTCTCCTGATGTTGTTGCTGCTGCCATGGGAGGAAAAGGGACGCCCCATGTGGAAAGCAGAGCAGGAGCTTCCAGAAACCCTGATGGAGGAGACAAATATTTTTTTGCCACTGGTGAGCCATTTGTAATTAACGTGTGCTTTGCGGTTTTAATCTTTTTTTAATCTGTAAGGCCATAAAAATTTACAGCACAATTTTAGGATCAGGGAAACACACACACACACACACACACACACACACACACACACACACACACACACCCCAAAATTGCTGCTCTCAGTTCTTAAAGTTAACCTATTTTTACAAGATCAAAACTGCCAGAAAAAATGTCTTCAGAGGCTCTCTCTCCTTCGTCCCCATTATCTTTCCTCAGTAGTCTTATTTTCTCCCTTCCCCAGAAATCTTCTGGAAAAAAAAAAAAAAGAGAGAGAGAGAGAGAGAACTATCATAGAAGCATGTACACACACAAACACACAGCATAAAAGGAAAATAAACAGTGCAGTATATGTTATATAAAATGATGGGAAGAAGAAAACATCTTAGGTAAATATCAGGCTACTTATTTTATGATTTTTAAATGTCATTTTGGTCCAATATTGACTTTTTTTATATGGAGGATAAATTATAGATCCTGCTACACAGGGGGAGACCGTGGCTTCCTTTCTTTGACACAGCTGGTCAAGTTAGGAATTGAAGTAATGGTAATTAGTTATGAGTTTCTTAGCGTAGAGAAACCAAACCACTGAGAAAACTTTGTGAGGTTACCCCTCAGGGGAAGACAATACACTGGGGAAAAAATCAGAGTGCCCAGCAAAGAAGTACAAAACAAACTCCTAATCTCATTGCTACAGATAGATAGATGTTGCCAAAGGCACTGGCTTGCAAGAAGGCAATGCAATCCCTGGTATTTGTATGACTTGTCTTCTATCTCCAAGAACTAGTTTTAAGGCAAATTGTTTCAATCTTGCTTTGGACAGTGAATAGCAATGCAATCTGAAGATGGGAGCTCTGGTACTTGACATCTGAAGACCTCCGTAGGGCCTGGTGTGTGAATTCACTGGATGAAAGGCAGAGATTGAGGGTCGTGGGGAGGCACAGAGCCAGAAACTAGGTCATATAGAAGGAAGGAGGTGGCCAGAAGTCTGAAGAGGTTGCAGGTGCCTTGAAAGAGGGGGAGGGGATGGACTGAGATGATGAAAGGAAGAACCATGAGAGACTATAGGGGAAAGGGGGGAAGCAAAAAGTGATCTATTTCCAGTGCTTCCCAACCCTTTCTCTTTATATATTATTTCCAGTTTACAGGTATAGAATCATAGAATCTGAGTTAGAAAAGACCTCAAGGACATCTAGTTCAATCTATATCTGAACAAGAACACCCTCAACAATGTAAGTGGCAACTGATCATTCAATCTTTACTTAAAAATCTCCAGTGAAAAATTGCCCTCTACCCCACAAGGCAGCCCATTCCACTTTAGGATGCTTCTAATTTTAGCTAAAATTTCCTGACATTAATCCTGAATTCTCTTCCCTGTCACTTGCACTCAATCCCCTTTCATACTGGAGCCTCTTCCACATGATTGCCCTTCACAGTTTTGAAGATCCAAAATTATGTCCCTCCTAAACTTTCTTTTTTTCCAGCCTAAGTAATACTGGTTCTTTCAACTAATCCTCACATCATGGTCTAAACATATGCATATGCACACACAAAATTCGTATTTTTTCTCTAACAAATTTGAAGACTTCCATATATCTGAATAATTTCATTCCTCTACTGTGCTTGATAAGGGTTGCCTTTATTTATCCTATAGTTGTTTATTGTGTTACCTAAGTTTTCTTTTGTATTTATACCTCTTGCAGAGAGATGACACTAAGTCAACCAGATATATCTATGGTTAATTTATCCTTCTCTCTATCCCTGTTTCTGAACCCAGCTCCCCTAAAGAGATAAATAAGTCATTTGAGGGAGAAGGTGACTGATCCATAGATGGAGCCACTACCCAATCATCCCTTGAGGTTGTGGAGTCATTTTTTTAAAGGGTGTCTTTTTCTTACACACACAGACACTCACACACACATATATGAAAAAATTAAGGTATATCCCTTTATAAAATATAAAATTAGGCCATGGGCATGATCCCTAAATATATTCTGTTTGAACCATTAATATTCAGGCAGTTGCTTTGAGACATCAGATTAACTATATTTCTTTTCATTTTCTGAATTCCATATAGTTATCCAATTTCATTCCTAAATTCATCACTTTCCTCATAAAATATCTCCTTAAATTCTTTTTATATATATTCCCTCTTGATTTGCATTTATGTCTTCATGTTCTGATCTACCTAATAAACTCAAATTGATCATCAACCTAAAATTTATAAGACATATCTAGTTTAATACCTCATTCAGATTGCCTCTTAATCACCCACTTTCAGGACTAAATATGGAATCCCATTTTGTCAATTTCTCTTCATACACAAGATTCTCTATACAATTTATTATCTTGATTTTTTTCTGCAGCTGACTTGCCCTCCAACTTAATTGTTTCTTTCATTTTTTTTTCTCCTTTAGGATTGAAACCAGACTATGGGCCCCCTAAAAATAAATACAATGTCCTAAAATTTATGATTTTATGCTATGGACTTTTGAACCTTCAATTTATCTTCACTTCTTCTGCCAACTAAAGGAAATACTGGCTTCATCATCAAAGTCAGACTCAGTTCTTTAATTATCTAAACTATCCTTAGCATGAGTACTATTTCTACCCAAGTGTACCTTATATTGGAATGGATTAAATATGACTCTGTTCCCAAGTTCCTTTCCTGTTATTGATCAAACTCATTTAACTTAGCATTTACTCACTTCTGAACCTTTTTCATTTCCTCAACTTCTTGGCTTCCTCAAACCAACCTCATAGGCACAGAGCAACCCTTCATTAATGATGAATCACATTTATATGATGCTATAGGATTTATAAAACATTTTCCTTGTAGCAAACCATGAGGTAGGAAGTACAAATATTAATACCATGAAGAAAAAGAGGTTACATTTGTCCAGGATTTGTCCAGGATCAGATAGCTAGCAAATGTCAAAGTTAAAGAACCTGAATGTTCTGAATCTAAGACCACTATACCACACTGTGTTGAAAATATTATGCTATGAAAAAGCAGAATGGAATGTCTATTCCCTGACATATCTTTGGACAGTTAAGAGTTTCTATGCTTTGCCAGATTTAAAGTTTCTGAGGAGATCCTTACCTCAGCTAGGTAGTTCCATGTGAATAGAGCTTTTGAAGTGGAGAGACCACCCTATCAAAAGCAATTGAAATTATTTTGATGATTTCCATAGGATACTAGGTATAGAACTTTGGAAGACTCTGCTCAGCTACAATGATGTAGAATAGGTCATCTGAGTTCCCTATAGGTTAGTCCATTTTGTCTTATCATCTGTGATCAACAGATTGAATCAAAGTAGAGAGGGTAGCTAAATGGCACAGGGGATAGAGAACCGTCTCTAGAGTTGAGGACCTGAGTTCAAATACGGCCTCAGAAACCCAATGCATGAGCTATGTGATCCTGGGCAAGTTGTTTAACCCAAATTGCCTTGTCAAAAAAAAAAAAAAAAAAAAAAAAGAATCAGAGTAGAGATATTATATTTTTTGTATGTGTAATAGCCAAATCATTCACATGACTAAGTTATATAACTGAGTTATATAACCAGTAATTCCAAGTCTATTCATATATATATATATATATATATGTGTGTGTGTGTGTGTGTGTGTGTGTGTGTACCTGCACCCCTACACACACACACACACACACACACACACACACACACACACACGACAGAGAAAGCTGTGGTGACTGAAGAGATTGGTTTTGCCATGCTCTATTGTGATCCAGTGGTTCTGCTATTTAGAAAACATAGCTTCATTGCAATTAAAAACATTCCTCAGCCTTACTTAGCATGTATATTTTCTAAAGTCAGAACTGAATTTATCTCAAAGGGTTACTTTTGGTTTCCTTTTATGTTTTAAATTTATCTTTTATTTTTCCTTTTCCCATTTACTAGGACTCCCAATATATCTTTTATACACTTGATAGTATCTGAAATGAGATGATCTACCCATCAGTATATAAAGGGAATTTCATAATAAGAATTGTTAAAAATCTAGGATTGGTCATCAAGGAAAACCATGGAATGGCATTCCTTGGAAACTTATAAGAATAGGATTGATGTCTCAAGGGTGAAGGTAGTTAGGTTTAATCTTACCTGGAAGAAGAATAAATTAGAAGATTTCATGATGCCCCCTTCAGTGCAGTAATTTTGTGATTCTATTTTGCTGGTGCATTTCTGTGCACCGTCAAACATTTGGAAGCACTGCTGAAGTCCTATTCTACTGACATAGTAAATTCCTTTTTAGGATCATTGAAGAGAGTTTGAGGCTAATATGGTCTGGTCCCTGATCTCATCTCTTGCTCCTCTTCTCTTTTGTGCTGCAAATATCATGTCTGCTAAAACTCACTGTGACCCGAATTCAGTCCAGAAATCCCAAAGTATGTGACTATTTACTAGTCAGCAAATGGTTCAAAAAAATTGTGCCCACAAAAAGGAAATATTGGAAGGAATTTCAGAGGTCACCCACTCCAACTTCATCACTTTATAGATGAGGGAACTGAGGCTCAGATAGAGAAGTGATTTTTCCAAGGTCATGCCAGTCTTCTTGAGCACCACAGTAATGAAATCCTAAAAGGAGTTATAGTCATTCACATATTTTCTCCTTCAGCAAATAGTAATATAAATAAAATAAAATAAGATAAAATAAATAATCCTAATAGTTCTTCCTGAATTGTGAATGTCCATGTACAAATGCCTGTAAATGCCTATAACTTTCAAGACTCTGTGGTGACTCCACTGAGTAAGAGAGCCAGATCCCTATCTTCACTTTGCTGATTGTTTTCTCTGTGGAAGGCATGCCATGAGCTTTGGACAGCTAAGAGGAGGATTTTTTTCTTCATTAAATGCTTGCTGGTGGGTAGCCATATACAAAGATATACCCACCCATCCCACAAGGGAGACAAACATATGCAAATGTATTAATGCATATGCTTAATTCTGGTTCTAATCTATTGACCATAGATACTAAGGCACTGAGCAAGTAATTAACAAAACAGCTTTGACTAAATATAGTTAGCACTAAATATAGTTGGTTAATTGGTATTTAATATGCTTATTAAATGTCAATTAAGTATCTTTAGCAATGAATTGGTACCTAATTAACTTACTATAGCTATCCTGTTACTTGACATTTGAACAGCTAAATATTCTCTACAAGTTTAATGTTTTAATAAGAAACAAATTATCCATGTATTGCTCATGAATTTTTCAGTTAGTTTAATGGGATTTAAATTTATCTCCCAACTTGAATATGATTTTTTCTTAAAATCAATTATAATTTCATATATCAGAACCTCCTTTGTAAGCCTAAAGACCTCCTAGAATCCAAAAATTGTTCTGGTCTAAAAGTCAGATCTAGGTTCTCATCTCAATTTAACAACTAATCTTGTTAGGTAATATTAGAAAAATTATTTGGTTTTTCTGTCCCTCAGTTTCCTCATCTGCAAAATCAGATTACTGAAAAATTTGCCACCAGGAAAAGTTGAAATATCCCACTCATATTTTGAAATGCAATTGCAAGATTTGGAAGTCATTTAAAAATACAACTTAAAGAAAAATTTTAAGTTCTAAAGAGAAGTTACAACTACCATGGCCACTAACAATGGAAATTATTAAGGAATCCAGAAAGATCTGTACATTCTTTTTTTTTTTTTAATAAAGCTTTTTATTTACAAAGCATATGCATGGGTAATTTTTCAACATTGAGCTTGCAAAACCTTCTGTTCCAAATTTTCCCCTCCTTCCCTCCAACCCCTCCCCTAGATGGTATGTAATCCAATACATGTTAAATATGTTAAAATATATGTTAAATCATATATATATATATGTATATATATATATATATATACATATATATATATATACATTTATTTATACCTATTTATAGAGTTATCTTGCTGGATAAGAAAAATCTATTCAAGAAGGAAAAAAGAACCTTAAAAAGAAAACAAAATGCAAGCAAACAACAATAGAAAGAGTGAAAAATACTATGTTGTGGTCCATACTCAGTTCTCACAGTCCTCTCGCTGGGTGTAAATGGCTCTCTTCATCACAAGATTATTGGAACTGGAAAGATCCACATCCATCAGAATTGACCATCATATAATCTTGTTGTTGCTATGTATAACAATCTCCTGGTTCTGCTCATTTCGCTTAGCATCAGTTCATATAAGTCTCCCCAAGTCTTTATAAAATCATCCTGATGATCATTTCTTACAGAACAATAATATTCCATAACATTCATATACCATAACTTATTCAGTCATCCTCCACCTCATGGGCATCCACTCAATTTCCAGTTTCTTGCTACTATAAAAAGAGCTACTACAAACATTTTTGCACATGTGGGTCCCTTTCCCTCCTTTGTGATCTCTTTGGGATATAGGCACAGTAGAAACACTGCTGAATCAAAGGGAATGCAGAGTTTGATAACTTTTTGAGTATAGTTCCAAATTGCTCTCCAGAATGGCTGAATCCATTCACAATTCCACCAACAATGTATCAGTGTCCCAGTTTTCCCACACTCCCTCCAACAATCGTCATTATCTTTTCCTGTCACCTTAGCCAATCTGAGAGGTGTGTAGTAGTATCTCAGGGTTGCCTTAATTTTTATTTCTCTGATCAATAGTGATGTTTTTTTCAGTTCCTTCTTTTTTTTTTTTTATTAAAGCTTTTTATTTACAAAACATATGCATGGGTAATTTTTCAGCATTGATCCTTGCAAAACTTTCTGTTACAAAATTTTCCCTTCTTCCCTCCACTCCTTCTCCTAGATGGCAGGTAGTCCAATACATGTTAAATATGTTAAAATATATGTTAAACCCAATATATGTATAGCTATTTATAGTTATTTTGCTGTTCAAGAAAAATTGGATCTAGAAAGAAAAAAAAAAACCTAAGAAGGAAAACAAAATGCAAGCAAACATCAACAGAAACTGTGAAAATGCTATGTTGTGGTCCACACTCAGTTCCCACAGGCCTCTCTCTATGTGTATATGGCTTTCTTCATCACTGAACAATTAGAACTGATTTGAATGCTCTCATTGTTGAAGAGAGCCACATCCATCAGAATTGATCATCATATAGTCTTCTTGTTATGGTGTATAATGAAAGGGACCTGCATGTACATCAATTCATGTAAGTCCCTCCAGGTCTCTCTGAAATCATCCTGTTGGTTGTTTCTTACAGAACAATAATATTCCATAATGTTCATATACCATAATTTATTCAGCCATTCTCCAATTGAGGAGCATCCATTCAATTTCCAATTTCTTCTGCCACAAACATTCTTGCACATATGGGTCTCTTTCCCTTCTTTAAGATCTCTTTGGGATATAAGCCCAGTAGTAACATTGCTGGGCCAAAGGGTATGCACAATTTGATAACTTTTTGAGTTAATTCCAAATTGCTCTTCAGAATGGTTGGATCCATTCACGGTTGCACTATCAGTGTCCCAGTTACTATCCAACCTATTTCACCTACTCTGTTTCTTAGCCAGTACCAAATGGTTTTGATGACTGCCTCTTTATAATATAGTTTTAGATCTGATACAGCTAGGCCACCTTCATTTGCTTTTTTTTTTTTTTTTTTTTTTTTTTCCATTAATTCCCTTGAAATTCTGAATCTTTTGTTATTCCAGATGAATTTTGTTGTAATTTTTTTCTAAGTCAGCAAAATAGTTTCTTGGGAGTTTGATTGTATAGCACTAAATAAATAGATTAGTTTAGGCAGTATTATCATCTTTATTATATTCGCTTGACCTATCCAAGAGCATTTGCTATTTTTCCAGTTGTTTAGTATGACTTTATTTGTGTGAAAAGTGTTTTGCAGTTTTGCTCATATAATTCTTGACTTTCCCTTGGCAGATAGATTCCCAAATATTTTATATTATCAGCAATTATTTTAAATAGAATTTCTCTTTGTATCGCTTGCTGTTGGATTTTGTTAGTGATATCTAAAAATGCTGATAATTTATGTGGATTTATTTTGTATCCTGCAACTTTGCTAAAGTTGTGGATTATTTCTAATAGTTTTTAGTTGAATCTCTGTTTATAAGAAGTTATAATTTAAAAAAAAATCCTTCATTCTCCACAGATCTGAGAGGTAAACTATCCTATGTTCTTCTGATTTGTTTATAATATCATTCTTTATGTCTAAATCATGGACCCATTTTGACCTTATTTTGGTATATGGTGTTAGGTGCGGATCAATGTCTAGTTTCCAATTTTGCCAACAGTTTTTGTCAAATAGTGAATTCTTCCCCAAAGCTAGGATCTTTGGGCTTGTCAAACATTAGATTGCTCTAATTAGTCACTATTTTGTCCTGTGAACCTAATCTATTCCAATGAAGATCTGTCCTTTCACTTAAGAAGCAAGAAATTAAAAAATAAAACAAAACAAACTAAAAAAAAATTCATGGGAACTATATGGTTCAATAAAGAGAAAATTGGCCCAGTAGTTGTGATATCTAGATTCTAGTCTGAAGTTTTCCATTTATGAGCTGTATGACCCTGGGTTTGGGTTTCATATTCCTTATCTATAAAAACAGGATTTTGGACTAAATGATTTGTAAGGCAGCATCCATATCTAAAGTAAATTTCTATAATTCTATTGAAGTGTTCTACAGAATTTATGCTCAGTTTGCCAAGTTAGTAAAAGTCCTTAACTCTGTATATGTATGTGCATGTGTGTGTATATTATGTTTTATAATATCTTTTCTTTAAAGAAGAGAAAGAAGCTTGAGGAATCTTTCTTTATCTTTTGTTTATTAAAAGAATGACAATACAGAATAGAAGAAATTATCTAATAGAACCAAGACCAAAAAAAAAAAATATTCTGAGTCAGTCAGTCAGTCAATCAACAAGTATTTGTGTTCAGGGCTCTGGTAAGCACCAGGGCTACAAAAAAAGGGCAAAAACATGATTTCTGCCCTCAAGGAGCTCACAATCTAAAGGGGATGGAAAGTAACATAAAAATAATGTATAGTGTATATAGTCAGTGTATGTGGAGATAATCTCAAGTGAAAGGCACTAGCATTGAAGTTGAGAAAATCAAAACCATTGGCAAGAGGTTGGCTGGAAAACTGTGATATCTAACACATTGTAGTATTCTTTCTGCAAAGATTGGATAAGGGCCTTCCAAAGTAAAAGTCGTATCTTGTGCTCTATAGCCCTGCTTTTTACCTGACCTCCTATGGAGTTTTGTAACTGAATGTGTGGATGTGAAATTATGATTAATTTTCAGTAAATATTTTATTTGTATGCCTATTTTATATATCTACATACCTGGAGTCATGTAAAAATTCTTAGGTGAAAAGGATCAGGAGTAGAAAAAGTTAAAGAAGTCCCACCCTATAAGAGAGAAAGGAACATGAGCAGGTATAAAGATTTGTGTATTTGCTTGTTTGTGGACCATATCTGTGATTTCACTGGTGTAGGGGATATGGAAACTCCCCCTTCTATGACAGATCTTTAATATTTGTAATGTATAATTTCACTGAGTTGTGTGTGGGAATTTAATTGTTTTCTGCCCATCCTTACACCTGTTAAGCTTCAATAAAATATGGGCCACTACTTCTTCCAGACATGTCAGCAGCACCAGGACTTGGACCCAACTATTTGTGACTCCAAGGTCATCCCTTTATCTGCTACATCACAGTGTCTCACAGGTGTTAATAAGCATCAGAAATTCTGTTACTGGCCCCAGGAGGAAGATACCCATTATGGTGGCTGGTAACTCCCTGCTGAGGAATATGGAGGTGGTAGTAATACGTAAACCTGACATGACCAATGGGGAGATGTGCTAATTTCCTGAAGTGTGTATCTGGGACATAAGAGAAAACCTGCTGAGACTAATCAAACTTGTTAACTACTAACCATTACTGTTTAGTCACATGGGGACAAATGAAATGGCTAGAGGTAACCTGGAATATCCCTAGAGACTAAAGTCCTGGACTGAAAATTGAGGGACATGGGGAGGTACAATGATATTTTCACCTCTTCTTCCAATTTGAAACTTCAGGACAGTACTAAAGAGCTGTGGTGATGCATTATAGCACTAATTCCCTGGAAATAGCAATGACAATAAATAGTGTTTGATAAATAGTAGTTGACTTTGATTTTTTTCTTTCCTTCTAGCTTCTTTGGATCTCAAATTCTTCATTTGTAAAATGCAGGGATTGAGTTGATTGTTTAGCACAGTGCTTGGCACATAGTAGGTGTTTAATAAATGTTCAGATTATTTACTAAAATCCTTCCTTTCCAGTTTTAAATCTGTAATCTCTAGGATCAGAATAGGGACAAGTTCAGATTATTTATACAGATCATGTTATGAAGACAGGAAAGAATTTGCTAATCTGATTATGAGCCTTCCAAACTGGAAGTAGAAGAAAGAAAAAATATTCCACTAAACCTGCAAAAGTGGATCTCATGGAGAACATGAGGTAACAGAAAGATAAATGATAGTGGAAGAAATACCAAGTATTTCATAGAGGGAAATGGTTGGGAAACACATTGGGAACAAAATTATAACCTCAGATTCCTGCAGGCCAATCATAGAGTCTGGGTAATAATCAAAGTAAATTTGAGATTTTAGCAAAAGAACTTGAATGGTATCATTAAGACCTGGTGGAATGAGATTTGTGACTGGACTATTTGGGAAGAAAAGAAAGGCCTATCTTTTTGTTAATGTAAGGCATCCCCTCCATCAAAATAGATCACAATTGTTCTCATTCTTTTTAGTAAATCCTAGGAAGTTGCCTAAGGCACTTTCCTAGCTTAGTCTTTGCAAAGAGACTGGAGTGGATTGCCATTTTCTTCAGAGCATTTTACCAATGAGGAACTGAGGCAAACCGGGGTAAGTAACCTGCCTAGTCACCAGTAAGTGTCTCAGGCCAGATATGAACTTAGATTTTCCTGACTCCAGACCTGGTGCTATCTAGCTACTAAAGCACAGAGAGGATAATTGACTTGCCCAAAATCACACAGCTAGTAAATAAATATCAAAGAGAGGATTTGAATTCTGCTGCTTCTGACTCCAAGAATAATAGTCTATCTGACATATCAAGCTGCATCTGTTTAGAATAGGACAGTGGAAGAGCAGGCATTTAACAAATAGAAATTATCTGATAGCAAGATGGAAAATTAACATTTTAGATCCAGTGTATTTGTGTATGTATTTGTAGATTTGCATATGAGAAGCCTTCCCTGACTGCCTGGCCCCCCAAATTACTTTATGTCTATTTTGAATATATTTTATACAAAATACTTGAGATAGGGATGGTTTGTTGGTATAGCTTCAGAGCTTTGAACAATGCCTGGAACATTTGAATATCACTTTTTTATTTAATAAAATATTTGTTATTACCCACAAATATACATATGGGGAGAAGAGAGAAAGAGAGAGAGGGAGAGGAAGGGAGAGAGGAAGGGATGGAGAGAGAAAGGGAGAGAAGTAGAGGGATAAAAAGAGGGAAAAAAAGAGAGAAAGATTCCTGCCTGGAAATCCACATGTCTGAAGAAGAAAGCAGTTTGAAGGGCATTTACATAGGTACAAAAAAGAGAAATAATCCTGTCTTCCTGATAAATTCTTGAGTTGCCTAACTGATCATTTATTGCCTCTGAAAATAGAGGAACTCCTCATTTGGATCTAATTCTGCCTCCAAAATAGAAAATTTAAAATGGTGAGAACTTTTTGAGAAAGTGACCTTGTTATCTTCAGTTTTGAAAAAGTCAAGGAAAGAAATTCAAATGGAGAAGAAGAGCAAGCTATTCAAAGAAAGGGAACTCTCTAATGAACTTGTCTAGGAAAAAAAAAAAAGGATATATATGGAATAATGAGTAGTAAAATGAGGAAATATAGCATCAAGGAAGAATATACTAGAAATATCATGGGCCTAAAGAATACTATAAGAAATCACAAAGCACAGAATGAATTAAAACTTGTAAAACATGCTTTAAAAAAAAAAAAAAACAACCTTAAATGTGTGTTTGTGGTCATACTTTCTACAAAACTATTGGGGGCAAAGATAATGCCATGTTCTTAAAAAGTAATAGAGAGAAAATTCAAATTTTATCATTGTATCTCAGTTTTTAAAGAGCAGAAAACATCTTTAAAAGGAATAAGAAACTCAAGGTTTTGAGCTGAGAGTGAGAGAGCATATTGAAACTGAGAATTTTCAAGCCTCAGCGAATCACATAGCCTGAGGTTTTGAAAGACTTTGAAGATGATGGTGCTGAGCCAATGTTAGTAATATTGGAGGAAACATGGAGAATGGAAGACAATCTGGAAATCAAAAATGGATAAATGTTGCTCTGATATATAAAAAAGAAGGAAAGTAGCAGATTCTGTAATACAGAAGATATAGAGGATTAAGGAAGCTATAATCATTTAAACAATTTAGTACTTGTTTAAGAAAAAAAGATCAATAAGTAAAACATACTAGGTACATAATATACAGACAAAATGCCCATCAATGGCATATTGTTTGATAGAATTAAAGAACCCCAGTTACTGGGGAAAAGAGTCACTATTTAATAAAACAAAACAAAACAAAAAACCACCTGGTAAATCTGGACAGGAATCTAGCAAAAATTAGATTTAAACCAGTACATTATACTAAGTACCAAATAAACTTTAAATAGATATATGCTAAGGATATAAAAGATTATATCATAAACCAATTAGAAGAGATAAGAAGAAATTATCTTTTGTATTCATGGAGAGAGAGAGTTCATGAATGAATTAGTGATAGAACAAAATTTATAAGATAATGACTCAAATTTTTCAAGATCCATTCCCCAATCTTGTGTTAAAGAACATAATAAGCAGGAAGCTTTCAAAGGAAAAAAATGCTAGCTATCAACAACTATTTGGGAAAAAAAATTCCAAATTATCAATAATTACAGAAATGCTGATTAAAGCAGTTTTGAGTTGTTACCTCAAACCTATCGTATTGGAAAAAGATAACAAAAGAATAAAACGATAAATATTGGTGGGACCCTTAGTAAAATGAGCATCCTTTGTCATTGTTGGCAGAGCTGAGACGATCTAGTGATTCTGGAAAACAATTTGGAACGTGCCCCCAAAGTTACTAAAAATACATACCTTTTAATTGAGTTACACTAGGAGTAGATCCTCAAACAAATTAAAGAAAAAGAAAAAGACTCTTCTGTTACTGTTAAGTCTTTTATCGTGTCTAACTTTTAATGACCCAAAATGGGTCATTCCCTTTATGTGCTCTACAATCAGGTCAGATTGACCACTTGCTATTTTGGCCTATGGCCTATATGCATTTGCACATATGGTCCCTCAAGCCTGGAATGATCTCCCTGGCTCCCTTACCTCCTGTAATACCTCCCTTCAAGTTTAATCCCAAGAGAAAAGCTCCTTGGATTCCACAAAATGGGCTTCTCCCTTTTACTTCATTATTTTACAAATAATATTTCTGAATGCACAAGTTTAATTATGATCAAAACTCTTTTATTTCTTCGATTTAAAAATTTTAATTTATGAACTAAAACAACCATTTCCATAACATAGTATAAAAAAGACAATTGCACATGAAACTTCAAATCTATTTTGTTCAACTTGTTATTCCTTTTAAATATATTATAGTTACATAAATTTCTACTTTTCTTCTCTCCTCTCTCTGCCCTCTACATCATCAGACACAAATAGGTATGTGAGATATATACATATATGTAAAATTAATCTATACATATTTCTATTTATCAGTTCTTTCTTTGGATATAGATAGTCTTTATTCATATGTCCTTTATAGTTAATTCGGGTCTTTATAATAGTTAATAGCTTATTTGTTCAAAGTCATTCTTAAAACAATATTGCTATTACTATATGCAAAGTTCTTTTAGTTCTGCTCATTTTAGTCTTCAATATTTCATGCAAGTTTTTCCATGTTTTTCTAAAATCATTCAGTTCATCATGTCTTGCAACACGATCATATAACATCAAAACTATTTAGTGATTTCTTGTCGCTTAAAAGTTCCCCCCCAAATCCTATAGTTTAACATTTAAGGCATTCTAGAGTCTTGCTTCTACCTTAATTTTCAGTCATATTTCACATTGTGCTTCTTCTTAGCATTCCAGACAAACTGGACTGAGCCTGATATACCACCTCTGGCCTCCATGAACTCATATAGACTATTCTTTTAGAATCCTTCAAGACTCAAGTTTTCTCTTTCTCCAGTAATCTTTCTTTTGTCCCCCTAATTAAAAGTGTTCTCTCTCTCTCTTCAAATTTTCCTATATTATTTATTTTTTTTAATTATAGCTTTTTATTTTCAAATATATACATGGATAATTTTTGATATTTATCCCTACAAAACCCAGTGTTCCAGTTTTTTTTTTCCCTTCTTCCCCCACTCTCCCCCATTTGGCAAGTGATCCAATGTATATTAAACATGTGCAATTCCTGTATAAATATTTCTATAAATATCATGCTGCACAAGAAAAATCAGATCAAAAAGAGAAAAAAATGACAAAGAAAACAAAATGTAAGCAAACAAAACAAAAAGAGTAGAATTCTGTGTTGTGATCCACACTCACTTGCCACAATCATCTTTCTCTGAGTGTAGATGGCTCTCTTCATCTTACTGGGAAAGGTTGCAGTTTATTTCTATTGCATATTATGCTTACTGACGGTCGTAAATATATGCTCCTGATTATTCTAAGGAATAGTCCATTTATTCCTATACTCTCAAGAGTTTTTAGTAGGAATGGATGTTGGATTTTGTCAAATGCTTTTTCTGCATCTATTGAGATGATCATATGGTTTTTATTAATTTGATTATTAATATGGTCAATTATACTAATAGTTTTCCTAATATTAAATCAGCCCTGCATTCCTGGTATGAATCCTACTTGATCATAGTGTATTATCCTGGGGATGATTTTCTGAAGTCTTTTTGCTAATATCTTATTTAAGATTTTAGCATCAATATTAATTAAGGAAATTGGTCCATAATTTTCTTTCTCAGTTTTCGATCGACCTGGTTTAGGTATCAGTACCATGTCTGTGACATAAAAAGAGTTTGGTAGGACTCCTTCATCCCCTATTTTTTCAAATAGTTTATATAGCATTGGGGCTAATTGTTCTTTAAATGTTTGGTAGAATTCACATGTAAATCCATCTGGTCCTGGGGACTTTTTCTTAGGGAGTTGATTAATAGCTTGTTCTATTTCTTTTTCTGAAATGGGACTATTTAAGCAATTTATCTCCTCCTCTGTTAATCTAGGGAGCCTATATTTTTGGAGGAAGTCATCCATTTCACTTAAGTTATCAAATTTATTGGCATAAAGTTGGGCAAAGTAACTCCTTATTATTTTTCTAATTTCCTCTTCATTGGTGCAAAGATCCCCCTTTTCATTTGTAAGACTAACAATTTGATTTTCCTCTTTCTTTTTTATGATCAGATTTACCAAAGGTTTATCTATTTTATTGGCTTTTTCATAAAACCAACTCTTGGTTTTATTTATTAATTCAATAGTTTTTTTACTTTCAATATTATTGATTTCTCCTTTTAATTTTTATATTTCAAGTTTAATTTTTGGTTGGGGGTTTTTAATTTGGTCTTTTTCTAGCTTTTTAAGTTGCAAGCCCAATTTGTTAATCTTCTCTTTCTCTATTTTGTTCAAATAAGCCTCTAAAGATATAAAATTTCCCCTTATACTGCTTTAGCTGCATCCCACAGATTTTGGTATGATGTCTCATCATTGTAATTATCTTGGGTGAAATTATTAATTGTTTCTATAATTTGCTGTTTTACCCAGTCATTCTTTAAGATGAGATTATTCAGTTTCCAATTACTTTTTGGTCTATTTACCCCTAACTTCTTACTGAATGTAGCTTTTATTGCATTGTGATCTAAGAAGGCATTTATTATTCTGCCTTCCTACATTTAATTTTGAGATCTTTATATCTTAATATATGGTCAATTTTTGTATAGGATCCATGAACTGCTGAGAAGAAAGTATATTCCTTTCTATTGGATGGCTCTCTTCATCACAAGATCATTGGAACTGGTCTGAATCACCCTTTATTGACAAGATCCATCTCCATTAGAATTGATCATCATATAATCTTGTTGTTGCCGTGTATAATGATCTCCTGGTCTTGCTCATTTCACTCAGCATCAGTTCATGTAAGTCTCTCCAGGCCTTTCTGAAATCATCCTCCTAGATGTTTCTTATAGAACAATAATATTCCATAACATTCATATAGTATAACTTCAATTGATGGGCATCCACTCAATTTCCACTTTCTGGCCACTACAAAGAAGGCTGCCACAAACACTTTTGCACATGTGGGTCTCTTTCCCTCTTTTATGGTCTCTTTAGGATACAAGCCCAGTAGAAACCCTGCTGGATCAAAGAATATGCACAGTTTGATAGTCCTTTGGGCATCATTTAGTTTCAATATGTCTTTGGCTTCTATTATTCCTATGTTGCATTTTACTTAACTCTGCATGTCCTATTCTCTTTAATAAAAGGTAAACTTTCAGGGAACTAAAAATGTTTTTTTGTTCTTGAAATTCTAGAATCCAGTCCTATCTTTTGTGTACAACGAGTGCATAATAAGTATTGTATATGTAGGAATGATTAAAACTTGCAACATAGCATTTTATAAGTCATAAAGCATCTTCACACACGTCATTTTATTTGATTCTCATAAAAATTCAGATAAAAGAAAAGTTAAATGACTGACCCAGAGTCACATAGCTATTAAGTGACAGAATTAAGACCCTCTGACTCCATATCTAGCAAACTTTCTGTTGGACAATGTTGTCAAGTATATTGTTCAGGGGATTCCTGCTTCTAAGATCTTTTTCACTTCTAAACTTCATTTAATTTAATAAGGTCCTGGGCCTTACTAGCCAAGTGTAGTACATGATGAAGATCTATTGTGGTGAAAGGGCAAATTTACAATTTTTGTACTGCCCAAATCACAACAAAATCCTATGATATGTTTGGACTGGTGAAGATGAAACTGCCCCACCTGATTTTTTACTTCTGCCTCATTAAATTGAGAGTTCCTTGTGAGTAGGGACATTTTTTTTTAATTTTTTTTTTTTTTTTGCCTTTCTTTCTCTCCCAATCTTAGCACATGGCAGGTGCTTGATAGATGCATGTTGACTGCCTGACTGCAGTTCTTCAACATCCCATTTGCTTTACTATTATGAACTAATCATACAGAATTAGAGAATTAGTATCATCCTACTCTATTCTTGTTTACTGTTACCATTTTTGCTAATTTTATTAAATAACAATATCTGACCTACTGTTGAGGATTTGCTGTTTGTTGGTCTTGCTTAGAGTTATAAGATGTTAGATGTGGAAAGTTATTAAGATATTTTCATTCAGTGATCTTTTCATGGAGATGAACATTTCCTTGGACAAACCACAGCCTGGGAACATCTACTGCAACCCATTGCCAGCCTTCTTGACTTTTGTCTAGGCATTGGACTATGATGTCTATGAAGGGAGATTAAGGCTGAGAAACTTTGCTTCTCACTTAAAACCAATTCACAATCATATCAGAAAATCACTTGTATCCTCTTCCAAAACAAAGGATAAACTTATCTGTTGATAAGTTTAAGGAGATTAAGGTTAAGTGACATCACAAAATTTCATAGTTGGAAGGAATTTGAGGGGCTCTACTCTCTAATAGAATTCTTTCTACAACATACCCAATAAGAGGGTCATTTAACTTTTCTTTGAAGATCACCTCCTGACCCATTCCAAATGTCAATTTTGAATAGCTCAAATCACTACATTAAGCTTAAATCACTTACATTGAACATACGTTTGTCTCCTTTGTATTTTGTTTCTATTGCTTCAAATTTGGTTCTTTAGGGCCAAATTGAGTAATACAATTTGTCACACAATGTCAGGGGTGGGATTTCAACTCAATTCTTCCTGACTCCTAGCCCCATTCTACTTATTACACCATGCCATCTCTTTTTATGTCCCAGCTTATGAATATTTTAAATTTCTTTGCTGACTTACATTTGAAGGCTAGTTGCTGATATAACCTTATTATGCCCCTTGGCATACCTCATAGCAGTCATGGTGTTGTATCTTCTAATTAGGATTCATTAATTCACTAGTTACTGGATTTCCCCCCTCCCTATCAACGAGAGATTTCTTTATTATACACTTCAAATACTTTTTTTTAGCTTTAAGTAACTTATCCTGAAATATCTTATGCACGCCTCAAGGCTCACTGAAAATCTGAGTCAATCCAGCCAAAAGTTAGAGTTTTAGCTACAAGATATTGACAAAGTTAATAGTAATAGGTACCTGGAAGCTTTTGCTGTTTCTCCCTCTCCATGATGCTGTCTTGTGGCAGGCACTGTACTGTGGTAGTCTTGTTAGAGGCTAAATGTCTCAGCTCTGCAACTCTAAGGGCAATGTGTATGGCTAATCATTAATTCATTGTTAATTCCCTTCTGTAGTTATGTGGGGGTAGAGTGAATGAACAAATGAATGAATACATAATGCATTTATTAAGTGCTTTCTATGTTCAAATCACTGTTCTAAGTACTAGGCAAACAAATAGAAAAACAAGAGGCTCACCTTCTAATGGAGGATACAGCACATAGAGAAGGTTTTAGTCCCAAATCTGTTGATAATGCATCTTCTTTGATGCCATTTCTACAGATAAAATTTTTCCAGTTTCTCGTGTCCAGCCATTTGATAATGCCAAGGGCTTTGGCAACAAAGATTTTCTTTTTTTGGGTATTCGATATAGCACCTGGAGGGTCCTGTGTGAGTATTTACATACACACACACACACACACACACACACATTCACATACATTCATTCACAAATATACATGCATATGTGTATTTCTGAACTATGAAGAATACTTCACTTCTGTACCAGGAACATGTTTTTTTATCTGCACTCACATAATGACCTCATTATGGATGAAAAGAATTCCTAAGTTTTTCAAAGTTTGTCTTTCAAATATTGTTGTCTTTTTACTTTATTCTGCATCAATTCATACACATCTTCTCATATTTCTCTTAAACCATCCCATTCATCATTTCACAATGCATGGTAGTATTCCAATACACTTATACAATACAACTTGTTACACTATTCCCCAATTGATGGGCACTCCTCTTTTTCTCTAACTTTTTCACCTCAAAAAGAGCTATAAATATTTTAACATATCATTAATCAGTTTGTTTTGCTTAGAATTAATCCCTTCCATCATCTACTTTCCCTCTAATTTCTCATTCTCTTCTTTTCCTCCTATTGCCCTATTGAATGAAGTGTATTTTGGTATGTGTATGTGCATAAATATTCCTCCCTTCCTTGACTAGTTCAGATAAGAATGATTTCTATTGCCCCTATCACCATTACTATTCAATATTGTATTAGAAATGCTAGCTTTGGCAATAAGAGTGGAGAAAGACATTAAAGGAATTTTAGTAGGTAATGAGGAAACCAAATTATCACTCTTTGCTCATGATATGATGGTATACTTAGAGAACCCCAAAGATTCTACTCAAAAGCTATTAGAAATAAACCATACCTTTAGCAAACTTGTAGGATACAAAATAAACCCACATAAATCATCAGCATTCTTATATGTCACTCACAAAATCCAACAGAGCTACAAAGAGAAAATCCATTTAAAGTAACTACTGATAGTATAAAATATTTGGGAATCTATCTGCCAAAGGAAAAACAGAAACTATATGAACAAAACTACAAAACACTTTCTACACAAATTAAATCTAATCTAAGCAATTGGAAAAATATTAAATGCCTTGGATAGGGCAAGCAAATATAATAAAGATGACAATACTATCTAAACTAATTTATTTATTTAGCACTATACTAATCAGACTCCCAAAAAACTATTTTAATGACCTAGAAAAAAATAACAACAAAGTTCATATGGAAAAACAAAAGGTCAAGAATTTCAAGGGAATTAATGAAAAAAAATCAAATTGTTAGATTCTTACTAAGTGCTAATGAGATAATGAGATATTAGGTTCTTACTAAGTGCTAAGTCAGTACTTAACAATTCTCTAGTTCCAGCCTTTAAGGGAAGTTTTCCCTTTGAACTTCTGGGGAGGAGCTTGCATGTTTAAGAAGAGCAAGTTCATTGGTTGAAGTATTTTTTCCCAGAAGCCCCTGAGTTATTCCACTCCCATTCTCTGGGAGGATAAAAGAAGCGACATTGAGCAAGGGAGAGGAGAATCTACTCTAGGTCAGAGTCTGGCTAGGAGGTTGAGTTGAGACAGCAGATCTCCTCCCAGAGAGTAATCGGCAGTTTCTGGAGACAAATTGGGGCCCAATGTGGGGCAAGGACTTTTGCTTATCCTGACAAGGACTTATTCTGAGCCCTTCAGAGAAGCTAAAACGGGCCTTCACAATTTGGTGCCCAAATAGGGACAGATAAGATCCTGATTCCAGTGGAAAAGCCCCCGAACCAGATCTCAGTGGAAAAGCCATTGATCCAGATCCCAGTGGAAAAGTCTCCGATCCAGATTTCAGTGGAAAAGTCTCTCTGACCCAGAAGCATGAGTAACACGGAAACTTACAGAAACTTTGTTAAACTTTGTTAAAGAGCTAAAGTAGGATTTCAGTGAAATGGGGTAAATGCCTTCTGTTTAAGGAAAATGTTTAGAGAGCATTATCAAGGTTATGAAAAGCCAAGGATTAATTATAATTTTGGAGGAGATTACTGAACTTTTAAAAACTATGCAAGTCATATGTCCTTGTTTTTCTCTGGAAGAAGAATTGGATCTAGATGAATGGGAATTAGTAGGAAAGCAATTAGGTGAACACTATAATTCCAAACCAAACTTAATTTCCAAAGATACACTTCATACCTACAATTTAATCCAAATGGCTTTTAAAATTGTTATTCTAAAGGAAAAGAAGAAGGAGCAAAATGGGGAGGTGTCAACTAAACTAGGTGAAGAGGATGAATCAGATAACAATGGAGTTAAGTACAATTCTGAGCAACAGGAGCATTTCCCATCTCCTCCCTCAATTAACCCTTCAGGGGTGGAGCAAGAAGGAGGAGGGGAAGAGGCAGAAACACAAACAGAATCACCTATGAAGCAGCCTATGACAAGATTAGAAAAAGCATTGATTAAGACTAAGAGAGAAAGACAGGATATAAGTGATTTTATACATGCATATCCTGTGATTGAAGGGATTTACTCTGTAGGTCAAAAAAGGAGAAAATATATACCTTTAGATTTGAATAAAATTAAAGATTTGAAAAAAGGTTGTACCCTTTATGGGGCTACATCAGCTTATGTTAAAATGTTACTAGATGGTTTGGCTTATGAAGTCCTAACCCCGAATGATTGGAAATCCATAGCAAGGACATGTCTAGAACCTGGACAAAATTTGTTATGGCTTGCAGAGTTTCATGAATTATGTAAAATCCAAGTCAGATGCAATTTGGAAATAGGTGTTAACACACAATTCACTTTTGAGCAATTAGCTGGTGAAGGTCAATATGGAGAGAATTCAGAACAGATTAATTATCCCATGACAGTGTATGAGCAAATTGCTAAGGCTGCAATAAAAGCTTGGGGTGTCCTTCCTGGACAGAAAGATCGGGGAGAGGTTTTCACTAAAATAGAGCAAGGTCCCAATGAACCTTTTGCAGATTTTGTGGGACATCTGCAAACTGCTGTCAAAAGAACTATTGGAGAAAATGCAGCTACAGAAATAATGACCAGACATCTGACTAAGGAAAATGCCAATGAGATTTGCAAAATAATTATATGGGGACTAGACAAAGATACTTCTTTAAAGGAGATCATAAGATGTTGTGCTACAGTAGGAACAAATGCTTTTTACACCCGGACTATGATGAACATGGAAAGATAGGGTCCCTCTTGGCAAAGGACTTCTAGAGAAATTCATCGATGTTTCCAATGTGAAAAAATTGGACAAATAAGAGCTCAGTGTACATATGGAGAACAAGACCCAATACCCCATGTCCAAAATGCAACAGAGGACTCCATTGGGCATCAGAGTGTAGACTAATTCAGGGAAATGGGATGAGGGGCCCAGGTCCAGGGCCCCAGGCAAAAAAGGCTTGGGGCATGATGGCAGCTGATGTTACACCCAAAGAGCCTTTAGAAGGTCAGGACTCTGATTTGATCAATCAGCAGAAAAGCGATCACATGGCAGAAAGGGATTACCTGATAAGTCAGCCAAAAGGCAATCAGATTGCAAAAATGGATTATATTTGGGGAGAATACAGGCCTTTTAAACCAACAGGGCTGTGTCCAGTGCAAACAACTCCAATGTAATTGCCAGATGATGAGAAGAGATTTAGAAAGTGGTAAATAGAAGGAAATTAGATAGGTTAACTGCCTGGAGAGAGTTTTTGCTTGTATTTCTTCAGATGGAGAAGGAATCAGATGGGTGCCAATGAGTTTTATTCGTCTTGTCCATCAGAGAGAGATAGAAAAAGAGAAAGACCTCAAAACAAAGGAGAAAATCTAAAAAACATCTGACACTGAAAGAGTATGGCTAATAAGAAGACTGTTAAAGAACTTTAAAACCAGCAGGAATCATTGGATTTCCTAACACAAGATGAGACTAATGGACAATGGACTTATGGACATTTATAAATTCTCAATTTATGATTATTTGATCATGTTATTTGTTACATACTTCTAGCATGTGTTACTATGTTACTATGTGTTTATGTAATCTATGTAATTATGTGTAATGCCTCCCATATTGATGGATTTATGTTTCAAGGTCATGACCACCCTATGTTCTAAACCAAAAGAAAGGGGGAGATGTTAGGTTCTTACTAAGTGCTAAGTCAGTACTTAATAATTCTCTAGTTCCGGCCTTTAAGGGAAGTTTTCCCTTTGAACTTCTGGGGAGGAGCTTGCATGTTTAAGAAGAGCAAGTTCATTGGTTGAAGCATTTTTTCCCAGAAGCCCCTGAGTTATTCCACTCCCATTCTCTGGGAGGATAAAAGAAGCGACATTGAGCAAGGGAGAGGAGAATCTACTCTAGGTTAGAGTCTGGCCAGGAGGTTGAGTTGAGACAGCAGATCTCCTCCCAGAGAGTGATCGGCAGTTTCTGGAGACAACAGAACATTACATCAAATGAAGGTGGACCAGCTGTATCAGATCTAAAATTATATTATAAAGCAGAGGTTACCAAAACCATTTGGTATTGGCTAAGAAATAGTCTAATTGATCAGTGGAATAGGTTAGGTCCAAAGGACAAAATAATCAATAACTTTAATAATCTAGTTTTTGACAAACCCAAGGAACCCAGCTTTTGGAATAAGAACTCAATGTGTGACAAAAAATTGCTGGGGAAAATTGGAAATTAATATGGCAGAAACTAGGCATTGACCCACACTTAACACGGTACACCAAAATAAGATCAAAATGGATCCATGATTTAGGCATAAAGAATGATATTATAAATAAATTAGAGGAACATAGGATAGTTTACCTCTCAGACCTTTGGAAGAGCAATAAATTTATGTCCAAAGATGAACTAGAGATCATTGCTGATCACAAAGTAGAAAACTTTGATTATATCAAATTGAAAAGTTTTTGTACAAACAAAACTAATGCAGACAAGATTAGAAGGGAAATAATAAACTGGGGAAACATTTTTACAGTCAAAGGTTCCAATAAAGGTCTCATTTCCAAAACATATAGAGAATTGACTCTAATTTATAAGAAATCAAGCCATTCTCCAATTGATAAATGGTCAAAGGATATGAACAGACAATTCACAGATGAAGAAATTGAAACCATTTCTAGCCATATGAAAAGATGCTCCAAGTCATTATTAATCAGAGAAATGCAAATTAAGATAACTCTGAGATACCACTACACACCTGTCAGATTGGCTAGAGTGACAGGAAAAGGTAATGTTGGAGGGGATGTGGGAAAACAGGGACACTGATACATTGTTGGTGTAATTATGAATACATCCAGCCATTCTGGAGAGCAATTTGGAACTATGCTCAAAAGATTATCAAACTGTGCATACCCTTTGACCCAGCAGTGTTGCTACTGGGCTTATATCCCAAAGAGATCTTAAAGAAGGGAAAGGGACCTGTATGTGCAAGAATGTTTGTGGCAGCTTTCTTTGTGGTGGCCAGAAACTGGAAACCGAGTAGATGCCCATCAAATGGAGAATAGCTGAATAAATTGTGGTTATGAATATTATGGAATATTATTGTTCTGTAAGAAGTGACCAGCAGGATGATTTCAGAAAGGCCTGGAGAGACTTACATTATCTGATGCCGAGTGAGATGAGCAGGACCAGGAGATCGTTGTATACTTCAACAACAATACTATATGATGATCAATTCTGATGGATGTGGCTCTTTTTAACAATGAGTTTAACCAAATCAGTTCCAATTGAGCAGTAATGAACTGAACCAGCTACACCCAGCGAAAGAACTTTGGGAGATGACTATGAATCACTACATAGAATTCCCAATCCCTCTAATTTTGTCTGCCTGCATTTTGGATTTCCTTCACAGGCTAATTGTACACTATTTCAAAGTCTGATTTTTTTTGTACAGCAAAACAACTGTTTGGACATGTGTACATATATTTTATTTAATTTATACTTTAACATATGTAACATGTATTGGTCAACCTGCCATCTGGGGGGGAGGAAGGAGGGGAAAAATTGGAATAAAGGGTTTAGCAATTGTCAATGTTGTAAAATTACCCATGCATATATTGATGCTTTCCCTTTTTTCCCTATTTGTAATGATATCTACTTATACATCTTGATTATATGAGATGATTTTCCCAAATCTCTTTTCTTTTCTTTTTATTTTTTTGCTAGTGCTTTCTTTGTTCCCTTTCTTTTCATTCTTTTCTTTAGCCATTAGGACATTAAGATATAACAGAACCATTTCCAGTCTTTCTATGGAAATAAAGTTTCTATATGATGCTTTAAGATAATAGAGTTCAGAGGGGACACATGGTTCATCTTCCTATATTAAAATATAAATAGCTAATCCTTGTTCAGTCTCTTTTACAATTCTTTGTTCCTGGGTTTAAATATATATATATATATATGTGTGTGTGTGTGTGTGTGTATAAATATATATATATATATATATATATATATATATATATATAATTTATTCCTTTTGTGTTTGAACTTCAAATTTTCTTCTCAGCTCTGATCTTTTCATTAGGAATGTTTGAAAGTTTTCATTTTTTTTTAAAGTCCATTTTACCTTATAAAATGATACTCAGTTCTGCTAAGCAAATAATTCTTGCTTGTAAGCCTTGTTGTAAATTCTTTACCGTCTGCTCTTTTATTAGTGGTGGCTGCTAGTTAAATTGTGTTTTTCATCCTGATTGATGCTCCTTGGTGAGTGAATTATTTCTTTCTATACACTCACAATCTTTTTTTCATTGTCCTGGAAATTCTGGATTTTTATTATAATGTTTCTGGAAGTTTTCATTTTTTTCAGGGGGTTATATTCTTTATTTTTCTTTCTACTTTGTTCTCTTGTTCTAACAGATCTGGGCAGTTTTCTTTTAAGATTACTTGAAATACAGTGTCTAGTCTCTCTTTTCAATTATGTCTTTTAAGGAGTATTTTGACTTTGTTTTAATGTTTCTTGATGTTTTGTAAGATCATTGGCTTCTATTTACTCCATTGTAATTTTCAGGGAGTTTGTTGCTTGTGCAAAGCTTTATACCTCTTGTGCCAAACTGTTAATTCCCTTTCCAATTCTTTATTCCATAACTTATTTTTTTTCCCTTCAGTTTTTTCCTCTAGCATTCCCATTTCATTTATAAAAACTCCTCTTTCATTTCTTAACAACAACAACAAAAAAAACTCTTTGTTTTATTTCTTCCAAGAATTTTAGTTGAATTTGTAGAGATGTGTTTTTCCCTGAGATTTTTCTTGTATGAATTTTGGAATCATTTTCCTCTTCTAGATTTGTATCTTCTGCATCTCTGTTATCTTAGTGGCTTTTCATGGTGGGATTCTTTTTATGTTTGCTCATTCTACCAGTCTATTTTTTGATTTCAGAGTTGATGTTAAGAGTTGAGCTCTGTGTACTTCTGGAGGTAATGTCTGCTGAATGGATCGTCTTATTGCTTTCTGAGGGGTATTGAATGTTGCCTTGTCTCAGGTTTTTAGAAACAGTTTAAGGCAGTGACTTGCAAGATTTAATTACTCTCTAAATGGTCTGATACAGGGTAAAGTCTGATTGCTGTCCCCTGGTCTGAGCTTCACAAATTTCTGATTAGTGTCTTGGTACCATCAATAGTAGATTCTACTGAAGTTCAGCTAAGCAACAGTAGATTTGGTCTACTACTCACTACTAGATTTGGTCACTCTCAGCCAGCTGGGAAGCTCTTTTAGTTCAGAATAGTAGAACAGCAGGCTACCTTTTGGTTTGGAATTTCTAACCTAATGCTTTGTCTGCATCTTTACTTTGGGCTGGAATCTGGTTCTGCTCCTGAAGGCTGATCAATGACATTGCTTTTTGCTTCTGAATTTGTTCTTGGCTCATGTCTGCCTTTTTATCCCTGAATGCTACTCCTAAACTAATATATTCTCTTCAGTCTACAAGTTAGAATCTTTTCCTATATCCTGCACAAAATTCCTGTTACACGATATAAGTCAGTGACTTCATCTTTCCCTTGTGCACAGCTTCTTTCTGTCCCAGAGTGCCCTGTACATATTTCTTTCCAGACCGTATCTGCAATGTCCAAAAACCCCTCTATCTTACAGTTTGGGCTACAAAATGACTCACTGTGTTGTGTGTGTGTGTGTGTGTGTGTGTGTGTGTGTGTATGCACACGCGCACGCATGTGTGCATGTGTGTGTGATTTCTCCTTGAGGATCCAGCAGTGGGTCTTCAAAATCTATTTGAGTTTTGTTGAACTTCTTGCTACTCTGCCACCAAGGTTTAGTCTTTCACCCTCTCATCCTGGTATCAAGGTCAACTGTCTATCCCTTGTGCCACATAGACTCTCAAAGTCCTATGAAAGTATGTATTATTATTAATTATTATTGCCAGAGTCATAGCAACATCAGTCCAGTCACTCAGCAACAAATTTGAAGCTCTGTGCTGAAAACTACATTGGCTTTTCATGGAATTACAAAAGATGGAAAGGACTGTGCAATGAATTATATGGGCACTCTATACAGAGTTTTATCCCATGAAAACCAGAAATCATTCAAAAGTAATTATAAGAATAACCATTGATATTTGTATAATGTCTTAAAGCTTGCAAAAATGCTTTATATCTATATATGCACACATATATTTATATATGTATATATAAATACACATATATATGTATATACATACACATATACATACATATATAGACATATTTTTGTTGTTGTTATTTTTCAGTCATATCTAATTCTTCTTAACCCCATTTGGAATTTTCTTGCAAAAATACTGAGTGGTTTGCCATTTAATTTTCCAGCTGAGAAAAATGAAGCAAACAGGCTTAAATGACTTGCCCAGGATTATATAACTAAACTGAATTTGAATTCAAGTGTTCCTGACTCTCTGCCTGGCACTCTATCCACCTAGTTGCCATATAGATAGATCAATCAATCATGTGTATGTGTATGCATATATATATATATATGTATATATATATATATATATATATATATATATATACATCTACACAAATTACTTTTGCATAATTTTTTTTCCATAATTTAATTTGGCACAACCCTCCCAGTAGGTATTTTATTACTAATTTTTTACAGTGAGATACCTAAGTCTGGGAGATTCTAAGTATCCTTCCCAGGATCATTCAGCTAATAAGTATCTGAGGAAAATACTTGGATTTGTATCTTCTTAACTTCCATGTCTAACTCTCTAGCCAATACAATATATAGAGTTCCCTCAGATAACAGAACAAGTAAAATCTGGTTTATAATCTGAAATTTTTCAGTGCCTTCTATTTTCATCAAAAAGGGAGTGAAGTATGGGGGCAACATCTCAGGAGACTAAATAGATAGGCCAAAGAGAGCACATCACGAAAGCACCAGGTCTTTTTGTTGAGTGCTGGCTGATGAATGACAATTGCACAGGCCTTTTTCTATCTAATGAACTGTTTGTGCGGCTTGTTTGCAGCTGAGGAGAAGGGAGAAGATTTAATATTTTTACAACATAGCATGTTTTGAAAGTGTTGATGTATGTATTCCAACAGGAGCATATTGGGCCACTAGAACAAAGACATTTCAATTTCCATGTCAAGATGATAACTGGATTATTTAGGTGTCAAAAGTACAAAACATGCAACAAACCTCGCTCTGCTCTTGTATAATGGAATCCTGCATGTGATGTGTATGCAGAGCAGGCCTGCTCAAGTCAAACAAATAGATGCAAGCATCAGTAGGGCAGGCAAGCAGGACAGGCACGTCTATTCAGAGAGAATGCTGCTTTCCAACACTGATTGCAGGGCTGGGGCCCCTGAAACACACTTAATTGGCATGTGTCAGTCCATTCATTGTGTTTTTTCACATAAAAAAGAATTACTTTATGAAATGGGGCATCAAGTGGGATCCACACTACTTTTCCCACTGGGTTTCTAAAGGAATTTGAAATTGTCTTGACTTTTAGAATTTATCGAGAGAGGCAACATCAGCACCATCCAGGGACTACCTGGGTACTATGGATTTCAAGTATTTATCATCAAATGATCTTTAAGTTCCATAATGCATTTTAAGCTCCTGGTTTGCTTTGCCAAATGCCAGCAGAGTTGCTATTTTTACCAGCAAAAGCAGCTTTAAATATCAGTGAAAACAGAAATCAGACAGGCCTGAGTCGATTGGTCATTTTCAGGCCAACAGCCGGAAAAATCAGTCAACGAGCTTGGTCTGCTTCTTCCTTCATGGAATTGTCCAGTTAGACCAAATTAAATGGCTGCTTGGGGCTAAGTCTGCACAGTCCTGTTATCAGTAGAACTCTCTAGGACAGTCCCCATCTTTGTGGTATTAAGCAGGAGGAAGGAAGCCCAGAGAGGTGACAATTGCTAAAGTCTTCTAAAAGTAAGAAGTGAGGATTTAAGTCCAGGTCCTAGCACTCAAAACTCAGGCTTCTTTTCTACTGAATTATTCTGCTTACTTCAAGGTCAACTCAGTTGATAGAAAATGATGGCAGTCCTTGCTGGTTCCCAAGTCCCAGAGGCATTTATCGTGGGAAGAGGGGGGCTTAGACAAAAGTTGCTGTTACGGGCTTCTGCATATGGGCAAAACAATTTAATTAGTAAGACACCATAATATAAATTTAATGTCAAACCTTCCTCCTTCTCCCCCTTACTCCTAGAGATCTTTGCACTTCTATTCATGATCAGGAATCCCTGCACTTGAATCCATCTAATTTGAAATTAAGCTTTCTTTTAATTTGCCATCCACAGGCTCACCTCTACTCACTGTAATTTTCATTACATTGCATCTAGTAGTGTTAAAGCATTCAAGGGATACTGTGGCAAAATTAGTGAAAAAAGACTGAGACAAAATTCATCTTTGAAATATATGGATTGGCCAAGGAGGAGGTTTAGAATAGAGCATAAATTAGAACTATCAACCTCTAGTCCCTCTGTTAAAATCTGTGACTCATGGGGATGCTGTTAATTCTGGTTAAGATGGAGCTTTATCCCAGCTTGAATGTCTTTTGTTAATCTTGTCAATAACATAACAGATTATCATACTTTTCATGAATGGAAGGTATTCCAAAAATGGTCATTATATTTGTTCCACCCTAATCTTGGCACCTCAAGGGACTCTCTTCCTAGCATCTCTTGACCCTTATTTTTCTAAATCACCACTTTGTGTGTTCTCTCCTTTTTGGCAGTTATATACCCATGAAAGCCAATACTTATTTTAATCCTTGCTTGGCTCTCAACAATCTATGTGATTTTACTTGAATCAATCACTTCTCTTTAATTCTGTTCAATTCAGCAAGCATCACTATTATTTTTTTTTCTATGTCTAAGTTTTCTAATCTGTAAATAAAGGAGGAAAAGTTGGGGCTAAAATTTTAGAACTCTTCCTCATTATTTCTCACCTTCTTCATTATAAAATTCCTTTCTAAAAATGCTTTCTCATTGTCATTTTCCTTTTCTCCTCTGTGATTTGAAATATCAAAGATTCAGGGTAGCAAAATATGTGTCTTATGGAACTCCCCCAACAAACAAGAGCCTGAGAACATGCAAGAATACAGACAGACAGACAGACAGACAGACACACACACACACACACACACACACACACACACTCACACCACAAGCAATATGAGTCAATAGTGTAGAAGAGAGCATATTTGGTCTGATTTTGTTCCATTGCATTCATAATGAGAAGCTTTGGCCATGGAACCCTGGCCATGGAGATCCAACAGTGAATAAGTATTACACAGTCCACCCAACTATGGAGCCATATGTCCCCTGGGCTCTAACTTTGATTTCTTTTCATTACTGCATTCCACACAGTTCTTTGCCTTGGCCTCTTTTCTTTGTTCATTTCTCTTTGGAACAAGAAAATCATGTTTCTAAGTGGGATTCTCAATATTCAGTTGTTTTGATCAATGTCTTTGATTACCCCTTCATTTTTGCTGACTTTTATGAGGCAAATCAATGCCTCCATTCATTCTCTATTTGTAATAAGGCTCAAGTGTGTGTACTGGACTGCCCTTTTCTTTGACAAGAATTCTCATCATTGTGGGCAAAAAAAAAGCAACAAGAAGGAAACATGTTAATGTACAAATAGTGACCAACTAAGGAAGACAAAAAGTGCTTCACTCAAACACTTCTGTCACTGGTAAATTAAGGATTAACTGAAATATAAGAATCTGTAGCTAGTGGGGCATGGTGGGGAAAATATTAGACTTGGATTCAAAAAACCTGGTTTAACCCAACCTTCATTATTTACTATTAAGTAATCTTGACAATTGTTTATTTAAAATTTTTGAGCTTCTGTAAAATGGGGTTAGTAAGACTAGCTCACATATTATTGTAATGATCAATGTGACTATGAATATGTAGATTTTTAATAATCATAAAATATCATAATAATACTTAATTGGCTCTGTGATCTTAATGAAAAGTAGTTTCAGTAAAAAAAAAAAAAAAGGATCACAAACTATTTATGCTTTCTTTTTCTATGCAACTTTTATATGCATTCTCACATAAATCTTCCAGTGAGGATTCATCCTACATGCTAATGGTCTTCTTCTAAACTGATATTACACGGACACCAACTGGCATCCTTTATGCCCTTTCTCTTGTGTAATTTTTCCTTGGAAATATGTTTCAGCTTTCCCAGAGCCATCATGGACTTCTCCATTACCTCTGAGTGATCCACAACTTTATTTCTTCAGAGATTATGTTTACTCTGTGACTCACAGTCATTTGGAATCATCAGAAGAATATTGTTGTTAAAAAATAGGTCTTTATTTCAGGGAGAAACTTAGGCAGTTAAAAGCCCAGCATAATAGTACAAAAGCAATTTAGTCCACTCTTCTCTTTCTATTCATCTCTATTCTCAGGTCATTGTCTGTCCTTAGGATATGTTCAGGGCATACATATACATATGGAGTTGACTATCTCTATGTCAGTCTAATATAGAAAGCAGGTGTTTTTAATTTACCTGATTTTTCTTACAAAGATAGGAAAAAAAACCTTTTTAGTAATTACATTTAGGAAGTTCTGAAATATTCTTTGAGTTTATGTTTTTATGACAGAGTGAGCAGGAGTATCTGGAAAACTTCACTGTCCATGAGGAATCCTTCTTCTATGTGAATTTAGTGCTAGACACCCTCCATGGGAATGACAAATACCTATGGTAAACATGCATCTTCCGCCTTTGTCAAATGATGTTCATAATACATAGCTTGTCAAGCAAAGTGATATCAACTATTACATCTTTTAGGAAATCTTTGATGATTTGGGTTTATCGTGAGAAACTTGTTGTTGGAAAATGACTTTTATAGAGTTATTTTACTCTTCTACCAATCAAATGTTTTTTGTTTTTTTTTTCTTAGTCTACAAACAATTGTAGTGAAATCTTATACTTTTATTTTTTTAAGTTATAGTAAGTTTAATTATTTTTAATGCATATTGCTTTATGAATCATGTTGGGAGAGAAAAATCAGAACACAAGTGGAAAACCATGGAAGAGATTTTTAAAAAGTGAATGTTGTATGTGTGCATTTACATTCAGTCTTCTTAGATCTTGTTTTTCTGGATTCAGATAGTGTTTTCTGTCCAAAGTCTATTGGGATTCTATAGATCACTGAACTCCTGAGAAGAAACAAGCCTTTTGCAATTGATCATCACACATTCTTGTTGTTATTGAGTACAATGTATTCCTGGTTCTGCTTGTTTCACTCAGCATCAGTTAATGTAAATCTTTCCAGGCCTTTCTATAATCAGCTTGTTCATCATTTTTATAGAACAATAATATCCAGTTATCTTAATGTACCACAGCTTGTTCAACCAATTCCCAACTGATAGGCATCCACTTCTTTTCCAATTCTTTGTTACCACAAAAAGAGCTGCTACAAACATTTTTGCACATGTGGGTCCTTTTCTCTCATTTAAGATTTCCTTGGGATACAGACCCAGTAATGGCATTGATGGGCAAAAGGATATGCACAGTTTTATAGCTCTTTGAGCATAGTTCCAGATTGCTCTCCAGAATGGTTGGCTCATTTCACAATTCCACCAACAATGCATTAGTTTCCCAGTTTTCCCACATACTCTCCAACATTTATCATTATTTTTCCTGTTATCTTAGCCAATCTGAGAGCTGTGAGGTGGTACCTCAGAGTTGGTTTAGTTTGCATTTATCTAATCAATAGTGATTTAGAACATTTTTCATATAACTATAAATAGCTTTAATTGCATCATCTAAAAATTATTCATGTCCTTTGACCATTTATGAATTGGATAATGACTTATATTCTGGTCAGTTTGAAGCAGGTTTTTATATATTTTAGAAATGAGACCTTTATCAGAAATATTGTCTGTAAAGATTTCCCCCCAGCTTTGTACTTCCCTTTTAATCTTGTTTCTGTTGGTTTTGTTTGTGCAAAAACATTTTTAACTTAATGTAATCAAAATTGTTCATTTTGACTTTCATAATGTTCTCTTGTTCTTCTTTGGTCATAAATTCCTCCCTTCTCCAAAGATCTGATAGGTAAATTTTCTCTTGTTCTCCTATTTTTTCTACAGTATCATCCTTTATGCCCAAATTATGTCTCCATTCTGATCTAATTTTGGGATGGAGTATGAGATGTAAGTCTATGCTGACTTTCCGGCATATTATTTTCTAGTTTTTCCAGCAAGTTTTTTTCAAATAGTAAGTTCTTATTCCAGAAGTTCAAATTGGGGATTTATCAAATTCTAAATTGTTATAAGCCTTGATTATTGTGTCATTCATATCTAATCTATTCCACTGATCCACCATTATATTTCTTAGCCAGTGCCAAATGGTTTTGATGACTGCTGCTTTATGATATTTTAGGTTTGGTACTGCTAAGCCACCATCCTTTGTATTATTTTTTTCATTAATTCCTAATTAATTCTTGACCTTTTGGTCTTCCAAATAAATTTTTTATTATTTTTTCAAGTTCTATAAATAATATTTTGGCATTTTGATTGGTATGGCACTGGACAAGTAGAACAATTTAGGCAAAATAGTCATTTTTATTATATTAGCTTGCCCTATCCATGAACAATTGATATTTTCCCAATTATTTAGATCTGATTTTATGTGAGAATCATTTTGTCATTCTATTTATATAGTTCTTGAGTTTTTCTTGGTAGGCAGACCCCGAAGTATTTTGTTTTGTCTATAATAATTTTAAATGGAATTTCTCTTTCTATCTCTTGTTGATGGGCTTAGTCAATAATACATAGAAATGCTGATAATTTGGGTTTATTTTTATATCTTGAAACTTTGATAAAGCTGTGAGTTGTTTCCAGTAGTTTTTGGATGATTTTCTAGGATTCTCTAAGTATATCATCATATCATCTGTAAAAAGTGATAATTTTATTTCCTCATTTCCTATTCTAATTCCTTTAATTTCTTTTTCTTTTCTTATTGTTAAAGCCAATCAGTACAATGTTGAATAATAGTGATGTTAAAGGGCAGCCTTGTTTCACCCCTGAGCTTATTGGAAATGTGTCCAGCTTCTTTCCATTACAAATAATGCTCTTTGATGGTTTTTATTAGGAATGGGTGCTGTCAAAAGCTTTTTCTACATCTATTGAGATTACCATATGATTTCTGGTCAATTATGGTCATAGTTTTCCTGATATTGAACCAACCCTGCACTATATTGCTATTAAGTTTTTGTAATCTCTTTACTAATATTTTATTTAAAGTTTTTGCATCAATATTCATTAGGGAGATTGGTTAGTAATTTTCTTTCTCTGTTTTGGCCCTTCCTGGTTTAGGCATCTGTGCCATATTTGAGTCATAGAAGAAATTTGGCAACGTTCCTTCTTTTTTTATTATATATTTTTTTATTTCCAAGATATATGCATGGGTAATTTTTCAGCATTGACCCTTGCAAAACTTTTTGTTCCAATTTTTCACCTCTTTTCCCCCATCCCCTCCCCCACATAGCAGATAGACCAATACATGTTGAATATGTTAAAGTATATGGTAATACAATATATGGGCAATACTCCTTCTTTACCTGTTTTTGCAAATAGTTTAGACAGTATTGGGATTATTTATTTTTTTAATGTTTCATAGAATTTACTTGTGAATACATCTGGCCCTGGAGATTTTTTTCTTAGAGAGTTCATTAATGATTTGTTCAATTTCTTTTTTCTAAAATGGGACTATTTAAGCATTTTATTTCCTCTTCTGTTAACCTGAAAAATTTATATCTTTGTAAATACTCATCAATTTCACTTAAATTGTCAGATTTTCTGCCATAGAGTTGGGTAAAATGGCTCCTAATTATTGCTTTAATGTCTTTTTTATTTGTGGTGACGTCACCCTTTTTGATGCTGTTGATTTCGTTTTTTCTTTCCTTTTTCTGATCAAATTAACCAAAGATTTATTTATTTTGTTAGTTTTTTCATAAAACCAACTCTTAATTTTGTTCATTAGTTTAATAGTTTTCTTAGTCTCTATTACATTAATTTCTCATTGAGTTTCAACATTTCTTATTTAATATTTATTTATTTTTTTCTAATTTAATATTTAATTGGAAGCTTTTAATTTGTTCTTTTTCTAGTTTTTTTTTAGTTGCATGCCTAATTCATTGATCTCCTCTTTCTCTATTTTATTTCATAAATAAATAGCTCTTTAGAGATATAACATTTCTGCTAAGAACTGCTTTGGCTGCATCCCATAGGTTTTGGTATGTTGTCTCATTGTCATTTTCTTGGATGAAATTATGGATTGTTTCTGTGATTTGTTGTTTGACCCACTCAGTCTTTGGAATTATACTATCTAATGTCTGATTGGTTTTTAGTCTTTCCCTAGCCCTTTATTCGATATAATTTATTGCATTGTGGTCTGAAAAGGAAACATTTCTTACTTCTGCCTTTTAATATTTGATTGTGAGGTTTTTATGCCCTAATAAATGGTCAATTTTTGTGTAGGTGCCATGTACTGCTGGAAAAAAGATTCCTTTCTGTCCCTATTCAATTTTCTCTAGATGTCTGTCATGTCTAGGTTCTCTAGGATCCTATTAATCTCCTTAGTTTCTGTGAATTGATTCAGCCATTCTGGAGAGCAATTTGGAACTATGTTAAAAAAGTTATCAAACTGTGAATACCTTTTGATCCAGCAGTGTTCCTATTGGGCCTATATCCCAAAGAGATCTTAAAGGAAGGAAAGGGACCTGTATGTACAAAAATGTTTGTGACAGCCCTTTTCATAATGGCAAGAAAATGGAAACTGAGTGGATGCCCATCAGTTGGAGAATGGCTGAATAAGTCATGGTATATGAATGTTATGGAATATTATTGTTCTATAAGAAATGATCAGGAGGATAATTTTAGAGAGGCCTGGAGAGACTTACATGAACTGATGCTAAGTGAAATGAGTATAGCTGTATACAATTCTACTCTACTGCATATAGTAGAACTGTATACAGCAGTATTGCTGTATACAGTAGATTTGTATATAGCAACATCAGTATTATATAATGATCAATTCTGATGGATGTGACTCCAACAATGAGATGATTAATGCCAGTTCCAACAATCTTGTGACAAAGAGAGCCATCTACACCTAGAGAGAGGACTGTGGGAACTGAATGAGGATCACAACATAACTTTCTCACTCTTTTTGTTGTTGTTCACTTACATTTTGTTTTCTTACTCATTTACTTTCTTTTTTTGATCTAACTTTTTTGGGCAGCAAAATAATTGTATAAATATGCTTATATATATTGGATTTAATATATATTTAAAATGTTTAACATATATTGAATTGTTTGCCATCTAGGAGATAGGGTGGGGGGAAGGAGGAGAAAGTCTGTAACACAAGGTTATGCAAAGGTCAATGTTGTTCAAATTATCTATATATATGTTTTGAAAATAAAAAGCTTTAAAATTAAAAACAAATAACCCCTCTAGTTTCTTTCTTGTTTATTTTGTGGCTAGATTTGTCATTTTGAGGGGGGAAGGTTGAGGTCCCCCACTAGAATAATTTTGTTGTCTATTTCTTCCTATAATTGGCTTAAAATCTCTAGGAATTTGGCTGCTCTACCACTTGGTGCATGCACTTTTGGTATCCTTACAACTTCATTATTTGCTAAATCCTTTATCAAGATGTACTTTTCTTCCTTGTCTCTTTTAATAAAATTTATTTTTACTTTTGCTTTACCTGAGATCAGAATTTCTGCCCCTGCTTTTTTTTTTTTTTTTTTTTTTTACTTCAGTGGAAGCATAATAAATTCTGTTCCAGTCTTTTACCTTTACTCTTTATGTGTCTCTGTATCAAATGTGTTTCTTATAAACAGCATATTGTAGGATTCTATTTTTTAATCTACTATGCTATTTACTTCTTTTTTCTGGGAGAGTTCATCTCATTCACATTGGCAGTTATGATTACCAGCTCTATTTTCTTCCATCCTATTTTCTCCCCTATATATACTTTTGTTCTCTCTTTTCACCTTGTCCTTAATTTTTTTTACCCACCCTACATTTTCTCCTATAACTCTTCCTCCTTTCTCTTAATAGTGCTTTTTAAAATGCACTCTATCCATTATCTTATCTTCTATCAATCCTCCCCCTGCTCTTTCTCTTACCTTACTTCCTAATATTTTTGCCCTGGCTTCTATCCCTTCCTTCAATTTTCTTTTCTTTGTTTTCCAACTTCTTTATAGGATTAAATAAATTTTTGTACCCAGCTGAATGATTAAGTTATTCCCTTTTAGAGCTCAAACTGATGAGATTATGCTTCAGACAATGTTCATCTCTCTCCCTTTTCCCCCTTTTTGTAGTTGGTCTTTTGAGTCTCTTGGTATGAACTAATTGTCTCATTAATACCTCCCCTTTCCTCTTTTTCCAGTATAGACCATTTCCCACTCCTTAATGTCTTTTTCTTTGTTGTCATCACATCAAGATCCATTTACAACCACATCCTCAGTCCATATGATGCCCCCTTTGTCTGCTCCAGTGTCAGATACAGTTCTCAAGAGTTACAAATATTATTTTCCCATCTAGAGATGTAAAAAGTTCAACTTTTATATATATATATTTTCCCCTCTTTATCTTTCTATTGTTCTCTTGAGTCCTGTGTTTATAAATTTTCTGTATAGTTCTGTTTTTTTCAATAGAAATGATTGAAAATCTCTTATTTCATTGAAGCTCCATCTCCTCCCCTGAAAGATGATGCTGAATCTTACTGGGTAATTAATTCTTAGTTGTAACCCCAGGTGTTTTGCCTCCCAGAATATGTTATTCCAGGCCCTCTAATATTTTATTCTAAAAGCTGTCAGGTCCTGAGTAATCCTGACTATTGCTCCTTGATATTTGAATTGTTTTTGGTCTGGCAGCTTGCAGTATTTTCTCCTTGAGATTACAGTTCTGCAGTTTTACAACAATATTTCCTGGAGTTTTCTTTATGGGATCTCTTTCCAGAGGTGATTGATGGAATCTTTCAATGAATAATTCCCCCTCTGTTTCTATAATATTGGGGCAGTTTTCCTTAATCATTTTCTTATAAAATGCTATCCAGGATCTTTTTTTTTTTTTTTTTTTTTTTTTTTTTTTTTTTTGATCATGGCCTTCAGGTATGCCAATCATTTTTAAATTGCCTTTTCTGGACCTATTTTCCAGGTTGGCTGTTTTGCCAATGAGATATTTCACATTTTTTCATTCTTTTTAATTTGTTTGATTTTTGCTGTCTCACAAAGTCATTAGCTTCTATTTGCCCTGTTCTAGTTTTTAATCTGTGACTTTCTTCAGTTATCTTCGGTATCTCTTTTCCCATTTGGTTTATTCTACTATTTAAGGAGTCATTTTTTTTTCAGAGAATATTTTTCCTTTCTTTTCCAAACTGTTGATTCTCTCCTACATACCTCTCATTTCTTTTCTCATTTTTCTTCTACCTCTATAATTTGCTTTTTGAAGTCTTTTATGACTTCAAGCCTCTTTGATCTTGAGATCAGTTTATCTCAGTGAGATTTTTTTCTGTGGAGATTCTGTCTATATCTGGGTTTGTGTTTTGGTCTGCCTTGTCACTAATAGCTTTGTATGATCAAGCCTCTTTTCTATTTCTTGTTCATTTTCTTTCCTTTTCTTTTGGTATTTCCTCCTTTTTTTTTATTTTTAAGGTGGATTCTACTCCTGGTGTAAAAGTAGCTTCTTGTGCAATTCTGAGCCTTGGTTTTGAAGACAGGGGTTCCTTGTGTCTGCAGGGAATAGCTTTGCCTGCTTTATACAGGAAACAGCCTAGTTTCCCAGAGTTTGCCTCCTGGACTGGGCCTGGAAGCTACCTCACTGATTTCCTCTTATACTGAGCCATGACTGAGGGTCTTATTTGCTGGTTTGCTGTCATTAAGCCCCTCTCCCAGCTTTCCCAGAGTCTAGTTGACCTGACACCCCTTTCACCCCAGTGAGATTGACCTTCAGTCTATCTTGAGCTGGAGAACCATTAGGTTCCATCAGAGGCTTGGCTTCATATGGTTTTCCAGGAAACTAGGAGTACTCCAGCAACTTCCTGACTTTACTCCTCCATCTTGGATCCACCTAAACTAATCTACATATAACTTTTTATGAATGCTTGATTGGTTTCTTCTGAAGTAGGATGTTGTTTAAGTAGTCTTGTCCTACATGTTATATTCTGTACTCTCATTTTTTAATCTTTTTTTTTTTTTTTTACATTAAAGATGTTATCTAGAACTGAGTGGTATCACATTGCCTATATTCTCTGTTACTGGTGGAGGGTGAAGCTGGTAATCAGTTGAGTTCATGAGTTCTGAGCTGCAGTAGGCAATAACCAATTGTATATATGTATTAAGTCTGGCACCAATATGGTGATTCCCCTCAAGAGCCAAAGGGGTGGGATGAGGGCATCAGGTTGCTCAAATAGGAGAGAATCAACACAATGGCAATTGGAGCAGAAAAAACCCCATGTCAATCAATAGTAGAATTGGGCTTGTGAATGACCATTGTACTTCCAAACTGGTTGAAATAGAGAGATCCAGTCTTGCCCCAAAGTGACTTGCTATAGAATAGAATTTGTAAAATTTTAACTTTCTCATACCTTCCCCAAGATTGTCTTCAGTATAGGACAATATAATTCAATATATTCCTATAAAGACAGGAATGTAGGCATACAGTTTGTTAGTTAATGATTTTTTTCTCTTGCTTTTTTCAGGATATTAAAACTCATAATATGCTAATTTTCATATGAAATCCAGCCTTCATTCACTCAGGCAATCTCATCACTTGTCTGCCAATTTCTTTCCCTCTTCCCACTTCCCCTGAATAAAATTTCTTTCCCTAGTCATCTCTCACTTACATTTGTTGTTTTGTCCTTCTTGAAGCCAGAAACACTCTCACTCTCTCTCTCTCTCTCTCTCTCTCTCTCTCTCTCTCTCTCTCTCTCTCTCTCTCTCTTTTCCTCCCTTTTTCCCTCCCTCTTCCCTGCTGCCTTCCCCCTAAAAAATTACCATCTATTTTAACATTTATTTTTAAAAATTCTATTTCAAATTCTCTCCCATCCTCCAGCTCTACAAGCCATTGAGAATAAAGTCAACAATATCTACGCTCTACAAGCCACTGAGAAGAAAATCAACAATATCTACTCATGTGAAATTATGCAAAATGTATTCCCATATTAGCCACATTGCAAAAATAAGGCAAGAAAAACAAACAAACAAACAAAAAGAAAAAAATGTACTTCATTTTGCACTCACAAGTTCTCTCTCTGGAGATAGCATTTTTCCTCATGAGTCTTTCCATTGTATTGCTCAAAGTAGCTAAGTCTTTCACAGTTGATTATTGTTATATTATTTCTTTTACTATGTGCAGTGATCTCCTGATTCTGCTCACTTCATTTTGCATCAATAATATAAGTCTTCCTAAGTTTTTCAGAAACCATCTCCCTTATTACTTGTTACAACACAATAGTATTCCATTACTACTTCTTCAGCCATTCCCTTATTGTTAGGTATACCATCAATATCTATTTTTTTTTTTTTTGCCATCACAAAAAGAACTGGTATAAATACTTTTCCATACAGTTGATCTTTAACTTTTATGAATTGAGTTTTTGCAACTTCAAGAATTTGTGTGATTACATTAATAATTTCATTTTCCTTTGTGCATTGGCAACTGCACATATTTGTGGTTATTTGCAGTACAGAAAAAATGAAAGGTGCAATGCTTGCAAGTTTTTGGAGTGGCTGATAAACTTCTAGGTACTTCACTGGTTCTGTTTACACAATCGTTATAAAGATCTCCCTGTGTATTCCTTGATTAATTTCATTGCTTGCCTTTGGAACTCAAGCTTCATATTGCAATTATGCCCCCAAAACGCAGTGTAAATTTTTTGGCTCTAAACCCAAGTGCGTCAAGACAGTGATGAGGTTTAGTGAGAAAATAAATTTTGAGAAGATAAACTTTGTTCCAAAATATCTGCAGCTGCTGTCCACCATGAATTTGGTGTTAGTGGATTGACTATTCATTTATCTGTAAGAAGAAGTAAAGCCTTTCTAAAAGTGTTTATGAATTCACTCCAGAAAGTGCATATTAATCAGAATTAATATTTTGTTATACTGAATAGGATGAAGAAAACTATTTTCAGCAATCTTTAGCAAAGGATGACAGTTATTCCCAGAGGTTCAATATATCAACATTTGAGTTGCTCCATTTTCTAGGAATGTTACCCCTGTGAAAGTTGAGGATTGGCTATATCTAGGTCCTTTGATTTCTTTAGGATATAGACCTAATGGTTGACCTAGTGGTCAAAGGATACTGCACAGTTTTATAGCCCTTTGGGCATAGTTCTAAATTCTTCTCCAGAATAATTACAATAGTTCATAACTCTCCCAACAGTACATTAGTAGGAACTGTATCTTCGAATCTTTGAATCCCTACTGCTTCTGATGATACCTGGCATGTAGTGAATGCTTAATAAATACTTTTTTTTCCCTCCATAAATCCATCCATCCATCTATCTGTTCTTCCATTCATCTGTGTGTCCATCCATCTATTCATTCATTCATTCCAGGATTTTGTTCAATATGTTCAATACCTTTTAGATATCCTGAGAACTGATCCTTTAATGCTTTCAAAATTGTGACATCATCACAGACTTTTTCAGTGTATACTTAGGCTGGTCTTGCTGCTTTCTCCCCCTTTGTGTTTTTTTACTATAATTTTTTCTTCTCTAAGATCCTCATCAGCAATTTTGATCTATATAATATAAGTTATTTCTATGAGCTCTTCCAATAAAATATCCCCCTGATGGTGTATGGTGTATGGAGAAGAACCTGGATTCTTAACAGCGATACCACTGGAAATCAAATTCTGGAAGAAAAGTTGGGTCATAGATTTAGAGCTGAAGAGACTTTAGAGATCATTAACTCTAATATCTTCACAGTCAGTACATGTCTGGGACAGGATTTGAATGCAGATATTCAAGATTTCATGTTCAACATCATATTCATGACATCATGAAGCAATAGTTTGGTTACGGATTAATAAGTCTATTGTTTAAGGACCAATATAGCTAAGCTTCTAACTTCAGCTTGAAAAAACATCTGAAATGTTGAGGAGCTGGGGTAGTGCAAAAAAAGGATGATAATAATCTATCATTGTTGTGGAATTCTATAGAGACTCTCTTTTTAAAATTTATTTTATTTTATTTTATTTTTCCCTAAGGCTGGGGTTAAGTGACTTGCCCAGAGTCACACAGCTAGGAAGTGTTAAGTGTCTGAGACCAGATTTGAACTCGGGTCCTCCTGAATTCAGGGCTGGTGCTCTATCCACTGCGCCACCTAGCTGCCCCTAAAATTTATTTTTAATACACATTTGCTTTATGAATCATGTTGGCAGAGAAAAATCAGAACAAAAGGGAAAAACCATGGGAGAAATTAAAAAAAAAAAAAAAAAAAAGAAGTGAATATAACATGTGTTGATTTCTATTCAGTCTCATTAGTTGTTTTTCTGGATGCAGATGTGTTTTCTGTCCAAAGTCTATTGGGATTGCTTTGGATCACTGAACCATTGAGAAGAACCAAGTCTTTCATAGTTGATCACCACGCATTCTTGCTGTTACTGTGTACAATGTATTCCTGGTTCTATTTGTTTCGCTCAGCATCAGATCATGTAAATCTTTCCAGGCCTTTTTGAAATCAGCTTATTCATCATTTTAATAAAACAATAATATTCCATTACCTTCATATACCACAATTTGTTCAGTCATTCCCCAACTGATGGGCAATCTACACATTTTATAATTCTTTGCTATCACAAAAGAACTGCTACAAACATTTTTGCATATGTGGGTCTTTTTTTCCTCTTTTATGATTTCCTTTGGCTACAGAGCCAATAATAGCACTGCTGGGTCAAAGGGTATGCACAGTTTTATAGCCCTTTGGGCATAGTTCATGAAGACTCTCTTAAGATGGAACCAGTGGAAGCCATGGGAACACCAACAATCCACTTATGAGGATATCAGAAGTTACTTGCTGCTGGTGAAGTCTCCTAAGAGTCCCTCAAAGTTCAAAAATGTGTCCTCTGTAGTTAGATTATTCCCAATTTGTTGTTTCCAAAGTTTGTTTGTACATAAGGTTATGTACTCCATATAACAGTGAGCTCCTAAGTCTTCTGCCCCTAAGCCCACGGATCTTTCTGTTAAAGTAGGATTTCTTACAACAAATATTCATAGCAAGAAAAGGGGGTCATCATTTTGTAAGCGGAAGCTGCAGTAGATGGATATTCTGAGTTCTATTCCATCTTCTATTCTGTCTTTTTACTGTCTTTGTACCTTTGTATCTTTTGTGCTTAGCACAGTGCTTGCTTGACACATTGTAAATTCTTAACAAATTCTTGTTGATTGATTGACTAATTTCCCATTTTTTTGTATTACAATAATATTAATTACAGTTCACATTTATATGGAGCTTTGAGATTTGCAAACCTTTTTCTCCCTTCCTCCAATGCCCCTGTAAGGTAGGCAGTGCAAATATTATTATCTTTATTATAACTGACTTACTCCCTATCACAGGTATGTTGAAACTGAGATAACCAAAATCTTCTTACGCTAAGTAAGCCATACACTTTTTCCACTGTACCAGTAACCCTTTAATGCAAATTTATAAACTTCTTAAATTAAATATGATGTTTCATTATAATTTCTGATGTTAAACACTCCTTTTCTTTTTGTCTTTTTTTTTTAATTTTTTAAAAAACTAAATAAAAATAAGAAAAAACAAAATAGAAAAAGACAGAAAAGGAAAATAAAAAATCCACAAACATTGTCACGTGCCCAGTAGAACAAGGAGGATTCAAAATATATAACAATAAATTTCCATTTCAAGAAAGCATATTTAATAAGAGAAAAGATTATGAATGTCCATATTTATATATTTTTTAATTATGACAAATAAAGGTCAAGTGTTTTCCTACCTAACACAGCAAGAATTCAGGTTTGGTAGCCTCTAAATAAATTGAGTACTAAGCCTATGGTTAGAAATTTCTCAATTCAAATCCTGACTTAGATGCTTACTAGTTATATACTTTCAGTGAGTCACAACTTCTCAGCTTCAGTTTCTCCATATGTAAAATGGGAAAAATAATAACTTCCCAAGTTGTAGTGAGGATCAAATACTATAAAAATGTGTTGTTATGCAAAAGCTTAAGGCACTATATTAGTGTTATTATTACTATTATCATAATCTTGATTATTATCATTTATTAAATGAAGTATGGTTATAAAGAGGCCCTTTAAAGTTTCTTCCTTTACACCAATTATTTTTACTTAGAGTGACTTCTTTTTTGCTAATTCTCAATGGATGTTTAAGTCTTGCCATATAGTCTTGAACACAGGTATATTTGAGGGAAGATAGGAAGGAGATGGGAAACAGGGTAAAGTGCCAGCTATTGGAGCCTTCATGGGAAGATCAACAATCCAGCTGCAATGTGGAAGGGACCAGACCACTCACTAAGAGGTTTCTACAGCCTTATTTTCAATATCCCTGTATTCTTCCTATCACATCGGAAATGGCAGGGTTAAGTTATGGTCCAGGTGATTTTCTACTCTCTCCCACAGGTACAGAGCAGACACTTTGATGGATATTGAGGGAAAGGGCATAACTACAGAGAGAAATCTTAGTCTGGAAAGGGACCCTGTGGATGAGCTAATATCTTGGGTGACTTCTGAAAAAATTCTAATGCTTCCAAAATGGTTCAGATTGAATTCCAAAGGACAGATGTTTGTGGGTGGTCATGATGTCCAGGTGACAGTGGCCCTGAGGGGTCTGTGGATACAAAGCACACTCCTGCCATACAGTGGCATATTTCTTACTCCTATTTTCTTCTTTTCAGAAATACAATCATAGAAAAGTCAGGGCTATAAGGGACCTTGGAGAGATCATCTACTCCAAAGCCCTCATTTAACAGAAGAAGTACCTGAGGCCCCAAAGAGGTAAATTACTTACTCAAGGTTACTGGTGAGTTAGTGGTAAAGCTAAGATTCAAACCTACTAAGACTTCTGCCCCGAGGCCCACTGATCGTTCTGTTAAAGTTGGATTTCTTACAACAAATATTCATAGAAAAAAAAAAAAAAGAGTCACCATTTTTGTAAGTGGAAGCTGCAGGAAATGATATTTTGAGTTCTGTTCAATGCTCTATCCTGTAGCATTATTTGTGGAAATAATGGAAGGTAGATTGTCAGAACCAGATGAATGGGTCTCTCAAGAGTGTGCCTATCCTGACTACAAGGCTGAAAAATCCCTGAATGGTAGGAATTGCCCAGAGTAGATCTTGCTTTCACTTTTCATGGATAATTACTGGTAGTTGTTATGATAGTCAATAGGAGTTAAATCAGGAAGCTACCTGTGTTGCAAACATTCATAAATGGGCAAGAAAAAAGGACTGGTCTCCTCCAGAACAAAAGAATCCTAGAAAAATTGTGTGTACATGTGTGTGGTGTGTGTGTGTGAGAGAGAGAGAGTAGGGGGATGAGATAGAAAGGGAAGAAGTTTTGCAGCTTAAATACAAAAAAGAAAAACTTGGAAACTAAATCCCCAAGCCTGGCGGTCTCTGGAAAATGAATTCCACAGGCACCAACTCCAAGATGTTTTATCGAATGTACTTTAGTCCTGTAGGTGATGCATTGTTCCTTGGAGTCATTAACAGCAACTGAGAGGACTATAAGGTAGCTTAGCTTTCAAGGAGAGCATATTGTCCTCACCTCCATTTTTCCCTGCAATATTTGGCAATTGTTAGATCTCCCTGTTCCCACAGGCTGCCATGAGGTGGGATCTCTTTCTGCCTTTGTTGCTGTTGTCACTATTGTTGTCGTGGGCTAAGGATGCTGAGTACAGGGCAGGACGACACAACCCTCTCCTACGCAGAGCAGAAAAAAAAGAACTATACAAGCTAGAGTGACAAAAAACAAAAACAAAAACTCATTGATCCTGAGGCTTGCCCACCTTTTGTCACAGTGACCTGGAAAGCATAGCTTCTTGTGACATGTTTGAAAAGAATTTAGGTGGTTTCTAAAAGACCTGACATTTATTCTTTATATATATATATATATTTTTTAAAGTAAGTAATGGTGTGGAGAGCCCAGCAGACTCTCCTGAAAAGGACAGAATATTAAAGAAGACAGTCAGAGTTTTGATTTCTATTTCATTCAAAAAACATTTATTAAGCACCTACTGTGTGGAAAGCCCTGGACTTTCATGTGCAAGCTGTTGAGAATTGGGATGGCCGTTTTCCAGGAAGCTTGAGAGACCCTTAAAAATGCTGTTTTGCCCTTCTTCCAAAGCCTGCTCCCTTTGGGAGAATACTTAGAAAGGAACTGGAGAGCAGTTAATGCTTGCTTATACACAAGCAAAATTATACAGTCAAAAGACTATTGGATTTGGAACCAGATGATCTGTTTTCAAATCCTGCTCTGCAGGATTTGCCACTAATCCCTGGTTTCCTTTAAGTCCCAATTAAAATCCCACCTTCTACAGGAAATTTTCCCAAGTAGCTCTTAATTCCAGTGCTTTCTTTTAATTTTCTCCTATTTGCCTGTATTGTATATATTTGTTTGCATGTATCTCTCCTGTTAGATTATGGTTTGTTCGGGGACAAAAACCGTCCTTTGCCTCTTTTTGTAGAGTGGATGCCTTTTTTTATAGCATAGAACCTAACATGTAGGGGTCTGTTAATCTGTATGACCTGAACAAGAGACTGAACTTTTCTGGGTCCTTATTTTCCTCATCCATAAAATGAGAGGAGCTGGATAAAGTGACATTCAAGGATCCTTACAGTTTGAAATCTCTGTTCCTTTTGGTTGTTGGTTTAATGTAGAGGATGTGGAAGAACAATGAAAATGGAGGCAACAGCAAAAAAGGGGTGGATAGCCTGGCAAAGTTCATTGATGTAGCCTGAGCACTGGCTCTCAGGTTGTGCTTGCTGGCTGTCAATAGTTTTCTAGTGCCTGAACAGTAGCTGTGGTAGACATGTCTTTACAGAGAACTGTCATTCTTCCCAAGAAGGGAAGGTAGACTCCATCCTTAGACTCTCAGCTACCTTAGCTTCCATGATCAAATATAAAATGCACTATTTGGCATTCAAAACCCTTTATAATGTTATCTCCTAATTTTCCAGTCTTCTTATACCTTATCCCACTGACACAGGACTCCTGACTGTTTCAATAATAAGTCACTCCATCTCTTACTTTGGAAGACTCTCTCTGGCTGTTCTCCGATCTTAGAGTGTTTTCTCTCCCTCACTCCAACTAATCTCTGGATTCCTTTAAGTCCCAATTAAAATCTTACCTTTTACAGGAAACTTTCCTAAGTAGCTCTTAATTCCAGGGTTTTCTTTTAATTTTCTCCTATTTGCCTATATTGTATATATTTGTTTGCATGTATCTTCCCTGTTAGATTATGGGTTCGTTTGAGGACAAAAACTGTCTTTTGCCTCTTTTTATAGAGTAGATGCTTTTTTTGTAGCACAGAACCTGACATACAGGAGTCTTTTAATAAATGTTTATTGAATGAATGAATGAACATCTGAATCCAGTTTTCTAAGTGTTAGTCTGAGGATATTTGTATCCTTTAAAATTACATATCCCCTTCCTTTGTAGTTCTAGCATATCATCCAGGTTACTTTAATAATAAGTATTATGTATATCTACACTTTAGATTCATATAACTCTTTACTATTTATAAGGTGCTTTTCTGAAAACAGTCCTGTCAGGTGGGCAAATACTTTTATTCCCATTTCACAGATGATGAAACTGAGAGAAAGGTTAAATGACTTGCATGTGGTCATACAATTACCCATCAAGTAGCAGACGTAGGTCTCAAAACTCAGGTCTTTTAGCTTCAGATCCAGTAGGAGTGTCTAGTGTGTGTGTGTGTGTGTGGGTGCAGGAAATGGATGACCTAAGTGGTCTTTTCCAGTCTTGCTATGAGCAACTAAGGAATAACCTTCTCTTTATATCGAATAGGATGATTTCTTTTCCCACTTGCAGCATTACAAATTGCAGCAGTTGAACCTAATGCATCTTTATAGAAAAGCACATTTTATTTTAAGGATTTATTTTGAGCATGAGATTCATTTTTTTTCACCCACCCCCAATTTTTGGTGGCATTTACACCGATAACAGTAATGAGCAGACCAGCAGATGTCACTGTAGCTCTGTTCATTCATCTTTCCCTTTGATGGAATTGTAGTCATTTCCTTTTGGACTCAGCCGATCACATTTCTTATTTAATCAAAGCATAATGCATCATAACATTTGTAATTCATGTTGTTGTTATTCTTCCATTGTGTGGCTGAAATGGATACCTATCTTTGCAAACAGAGATGCAAGCTAAGGAGTAACCCCGACACCATCAGTGAAGTGGGGAGATCAAAAGGCTTCGCTGGAGAGGAGTGATAAGCAGCATGGACAAAAGAGGAAGTCTGTTCAGGGGAGGGCATGTGCACATTCTGATTCCCTGTTTTGATGAAAAAAAAATCTTGTGATTAAAGACAGCAATCTTCTGTCTATTCTCAAGACTGGTTTCAGGAAACTTTAACAGGGGGTTGGGAAAACATTGTTGTGAGTATGAGAAGGAGGACAAGGAAGAAGAAGAAAAAGGAACATGGAATCTGGGATAGAGGGTGAGTTAGCTCCTGAGGAAGGAGTCCCACATGTTCAGTAACTACTCCATCAAATAAATCTTTAGGTGAGGAAGAAGATCTTACACTTTAGATAGCTCTGAAGTAATGACGAATATGGCATGTTTCTTGGAGGCAACCATGTTTGTGGTAGAATGGCTGGCCATAAGATGATGGAAAAGGGATTGTTTGTTATCCTTCAGTAAAATAACAAGAATAATGCTTTAGATTTGCTAAGAATTTTAGACACACACATATATAATCTTTTTTGATCTACAAAACAATCTTATGAAGTAGATATTATCATTTTTATACCCATTTTATAGATGAGGAAACAGAAATATTGCCTCTTGAAAATATATAGTTTTTGAGTTGAGATTTAAAAGAATTTCCTTTTACAAAAAAGGTCAACATTTCATTTCAAGTACAAGGCTTTCTTCCTTTACTCAGTAGTATGCCTATACCTAGAACCAATGCCAAAATTTGCTTTACCTAAAAGTGAAATCATTCACTGGCACAACCAATTTAAGAGTAATTCAATCACACAAAGAAAACAAAATTTGGAGCCAAAAGGTCTGGGTACCAATTTTGTTTTTGACACTTGCAAACTGTGTATTCTTAAGGAAGCACACAACTTCATGTGTCTCAGTTTCTTTATCTGTTAAATACTACCAATGACTCTGGAGGAGAGAGTGAGGCTGACAACTTTGTACAACTCTGCCTCACTTAAATCCAATCCAATTCACTATTTATAACCTGATATCTACCAAGTTTATTAATGTTTATAAAATACTTCCTGTATATTGCTTTCTTTGATTCTCTCAACAATATTGTGATAGGACAAGTATAAATATCAATTTTTTTGTTATTCATGAAATTATATTTTTCTTAGTAGATTTCAGAAGAAAAAATACTGGGATAAGTTACTATTCTATTATTCTAATATTTAATATTCTGTGTCCATTGCACAAGTGAATAAAGCATCTAGGAATTTTTTTCAAATAATTATGCTCGCACATAAGCTTGTACTCCATCTGTGCAAATCTGAAATGATATGAATCTATTCTGTTTCCACATGATTTTGATTAGCTCTTGATGATGATTTTGTTAGCTCTTTATATTTTGAGAACTTTTCATCAGTCACACCTTGGAAGTTTTACATATATATATATATATATACATATATATATATATATATACCATATAGTGGCTTCTATTAAAATATATTCTTCAATTTTTATGGATCAAAGTTATGTCAAGCAACTATGAGTAATTATTCTATCTGTGACAGTGATCCAATTTCAATTCAGTTCATTTGTTGAATTTTTAAGGATATTTTGAGATCTGTATTTGTAATATGGTGGTTTGTCATCTGTTATTTTATGAAATTTTATGATTTTATGATGTACAATTCTAACCACCAGACCATGTCTTTTTGGTATTAGGTAGGTGTTAAATTTTTGCAGTCTATGGTAATGCACTACACATTGCCTACCATGTCTTTGCATATCTACATCAATCACCAAATCTGGGTTCCTTGATGATGACCCAGCTGTCATTTCTGGTAGCAATGATCTAGTCCTGAATTGCCATCATAAATCCCTATGTTTCCATAAATAAATCCACGTGATTCAGCCATTTGTTTGACTCATCTCTTTCAGCATACTGTTGGCTGAGGGTATGTGACTGTCCTAATTGTAGAGCCCTTTGATTTTACTCTGGGATCTTAGCTGTTTCATGTGCTCTATCTGGAGGTAAACCATTTTCTGTTGTAATTATATGATGGCTACCTACTTGTCAGACTTTACTATTGCTTGATGAATTTTTTTCTGTTCTTAAATTATTTCTGTAAACTTTTAACTCAATTATCACATATGATGTGATTCTATGATTCCTCTTCCTCCTTTTTAGTGAGAGAGTGTTAACCTTTCTTGCATTACTTTAGAGTAATGGGACGGATATTTCATTGGCATTTTAAGTACGTTTTGGTCTATTTTATCATTCCAAAAATGTACATTGAGATTTAAAATTCTCTTTCCATTCAGTTTTGATTTCAGGATACCAGTAAGTTTCTTAAGATATTTAGCCACAGCTTTATCCCTAAAAGCCTTACTCTTCATGTCTTATCTGGGGGAAATTAATGTATTTGTATAAATCAATCACTTCATCAATTCGTTCCACTTGGTTTTCAGATTCAAACTTGATTCTTTCATTATCTATACATCCTTAGTACCTATTAAACATTCTACTTATTGTGTTCTAATAGTGTTTTGATATTGGTAGAAAAAATTTCCATGAGATGAAGTAGTTTTTCAATTGATTTTCATTGGAGCCATATAACTTAATGTCAGCTATATACACTGAGTGATTAATGCAATGTTTTGGTATGATTCACTTCTGCCAGGCCTACACAGATTCTATAGTAGTCTCTAGACACACAGTGTTCCTGTTGAACAATTCCCTGGCCATCTTTCTTTTACTTTGATTCTTCTTCCCTCTTTCCCCTCCCCTCACATGGATTGTGTTTTGACTGTTATTATTATTATCATCTCATTATCCCATCTTTTCTATTACATGGCAGTGCCCTATTATCATTTTATATTTATTATTCTCTGGACTATTGCACAGTTGAATGAAATACCTTTTTTTGTTGTTGTTGATGTTGACAAATATTAGGATGTGAGGTTATCTTTGTAGATTCGCTATAATCATCCTGGGTACAATTCCAGTAGCAAACAAGACAATTGGGATGATATGTACCTCATTTTGTTCCCACATGATTTTAATTTCCTCTACCGGGTCTCTATATTTTAAAAGCATTTCATTTCACGTAACTTGGAAATTATTCATGGTATGCAAACATCTATTAAAATTCTTCCTTTGAGGCTCAGCTCAAGTGCCACCTCATCCATGAAGTCTTCCCTAATCCCTCCAGATGTTTCTTCTTTTATGAAATTGTCTTGGAGTATACTTATTTGTGTACATGTTGTATCATCCTTCCAAAATAACAGCAATATTTAGGTTCCTTAAAAATGCAGACCAATTTGTCTATGTTTTTGTGATCCCAACAACAATTTGGATTCTAGTAAAAGGAACAAGGGCTAACATGAACTTTTTACAGTACAGCAGCCTTTAGTAGTACTTAATCAAATCTCAGTAGTAGGAAAGGTAGCTTGAGAAGCCTTTTAAATAATGTATTACTCACCCCCAAATGGGAAAAATACATAGAGACATATACCAATCCCACTAATTTTTTCTAGACTCCAAAAATTATGTCCAGTCACATTGGATCATAAATCATGGCTCTGGAATTGGTTTCTAAGGTCCATCTATCTATTCTCTTTGTTTTGTGAATGTGAAAATAGAGGCATAGCAAAATGTTTGTGGCAGCCCTTTTTGTAGTGGCTAGAAACTGGAAAATGAATGAATGCCCATCAATTGGAGAATGGTTGGGTAAATTATGGCATATGAATGTTATGGAATATTATTGTTCTGTAAGAAATGACCAACAGGAGGAATACAGAGAGGCTTGGAGAGACTTACATCAACTGATGCTGAGTGAAACGAGCAGAACCAGAAGATCATTATACACTTCAACAATGATACTGTATGAGGATGTACTGTGATGGAAGTGGATATCTTCAACATAGAGCAGAGCTAATCCAATTCCAATTGATCAATGATGGACAGAATCAGCTACATCCAGAAAAGGAACACTGGGAAATGAGTGTAAACTGTGAGCATTTTTTGTTTTTCTCCCCAGATTATTTTTACTTTCCGAATACAATCCTTCCTTTGCAACAACAACAACAACAAAATTCGGTTCTGCACATCTATATTGTACCTAGGATATACTATAAGATATTTAATATGTATGGGAATGCCTGCCATCTAGGGGAGGGGGTGGAGGGAAGGAGGGGAAATATTCAGAACAGAAAGGAGTACAAGGGATAATGTTGTAAAAAAATTACCTATGCATATGTAGTGTCAAAAAAAAGTTATAATTATAAAATTAATTTTAAAAAAGAAAAAAAGAAAAAGAAAATAAGGCACAGAAAATAGAGGCCTAAAGTTATATTAAGAGTATGGCTAGAATCTGAAATCAAGTTTTCTGATTCCATATGGTTCTGTTTCCTAATATGGAAATAAAAGCGTTGGACTAAATCACCTCCAAGATGATCTCCTTCCAACTCTAATAATGGATGAATCTAAGATTCATCAGATCATGAATCTGAAAGGGAATTAAGAGGTTGCCCAGATTATTCCTCTGCCTTTGGACAAGATTATTATTAGTTGTACCATATCATCAAACTAACCAAAACCTGGGGTTCACATGAACACTACCACATCATCTCTGCATAATGGAGCAGCAAGCAGAAAACATTTCAGAGACAGGCTTCCAATGGCAATATACAATGGCAAGTTGTTACTGAATTTCATTCCTAAGTGGGCTTGCTGAGAGGAAAAGATGTAGGAAAAAATGGAAAAAAAAAAAAAAAAAGATTATGTCCTTTGCCAAACAGAGATTGGTAGAACCCCTGTAGCATCAGCTTTAGACCAATAGGAAAAAAATGCCAAGAAGTAGCAAAGTATGAGACTTAGATGGAGTAGTTCTTATGCTGGATTTTATTTCTGTTTTTTCTTATATTTAAGAAGTAGCCTGCCATGACAGTGGATACAGAGTTAGCCTCACTGTCAGAAAGATCTGGGTTTAACATGCTGGCTAACATGCTGGCTCTGTGACCCTGGGCTAGTCATTTGACTCTCAGTTTCTCTAAGACACTAAGTTGCAGTGCTATTGCCCATCTGTAGTGGTAGAGGGAGTTTCTCCCTGGTGAAATCTCTGCTTCAGACAAAATAAGAAAAAAAAAAAACTATCAGCAAAGTCTTACAACATTCTGGGTTATGCCAAAAAATCACTTCCTGTCTTAAGGAGTTCAAAGTCTAATGGAAGAAAGAATATGTAAACAACCATGTGGAAGTAATATGCATATATACAGGATAAGCTGATGATTCCCAGAGAGAAAGTTCTAAGATTAAGCTGGAATGGGAAATGCTTCTTGCAGAAGGTAGGATTTTAGCTAGAACGTGAGGGAAGTCAGGAAAGCTAAGAGGTGGAAATGAGAAAGGGGAGCAACCCAGGCTTAGAAAATGATATTATTTGCATCAATCTAGGGGATTGCACATACCTTACCTTCCAATCTCTCTGCCTTTATTGCTGCTCCCCATGCCAAGCCTCTATTTCTTGAATGCTAATTAATCCTTTAACTTTTCCAGGAAGCCTCTCATGAGATACCTAGTGAACAACAACTTTTTCAACCTCTTAATTTGTTTAGGACTTTGCATGTCTATTAAACATTTCAATCAATAAGTTACAATATATCAATTTATATAATAGATTCATAGATAGATTATATCCATGAAGGCAGGGAGATAGTCTTTAGGACACAGTGGTCTACCTAGGATAGGAGCATTTACCCAGGGTTAATATGCAGGTAGGGAAGAGCAGGGAAAGAGAATTAGTATTTATTAAATGCCTGTTATATGTCTGTGGATAGTGGATTGGAGTCAAAAAAACCTGAGTTCTAATCCAGGCTCAGACACTTACTAGCTGTGTGATCCTTGGCAAGTCATTTAACTGTTTGCTTCAGTTTCTTCATCTGTAAAATGAACATGGCAAAACATTCCATGTCTTTGCCAAGAAAACCCAAATTGGGTCACAAAGAATTGGACCTAACTAAAATGATTGAACAACTATAATTATATGTCGGACATTTTGCTAATGGACATTTATTAATGTTTCTTATCTTGACTACTCTATGTAACCATTAGCTGTCATAACCTTGAATGTTCTTCATTTTAAAATTATTGTTTTTATTTTTCAAAATAAATGAAAAAATAGTTCTTAACATTCACCCTCGTAAAACCTTGTATTCCAAATTTTTCTCCCTCTCTACTCTCCTCCCCCTCCTCTAGACAGCAAGTAATCCAAGATAGATTAAACATGCGATTCTTCTAAACATTTCCCTATATTTATCATGCTGCACAAGAAAGGGGGAAAATGAGGGAAAAAATACCACAAGGAAACAAACTACAACAAGAAGGTAAAAATACTATACTGGGATCCACATTTAGTCTCCATGGTCTTCTCTCTGGATGTAGATGGCTCTTTCTATCACAAATCTATTGGAATTGCCTTGAATCACCTCATTGTTGAAAAGAGCCAATCCCATCACATCACATAGTCTTCTTGTTCCTGTGCAATGTTCTCTTGGTTCTACTCACCTCAATTAGCATCAGTTCGTGTAATTTTTTCCAGGATTTTCTGAAATCAGTCTGCACATCATTTCTTACAGAATATTCAATTACAGTCTTATATCATAACTTATTCAGCCATATCCCTGCTGATGGCCATCCACTCAGTTTCTAGTTCCTTGACACTACAAAAAGGCCTGCTACAAACATTTTTGTATATGTGGTTTGTTGTCCCTTTTTAAATGATCTCTTTGGAATAAAAACCCAGCCCTTTGGACATAGTTCCAAATTGCTCTTCAAAATGGTTGGATCAGTTCACAACAGTCCACCAACAATGCATCAGTGTCCCAATTTTCCCATACCTCTTCTACATTTATCATTATCTTTTCGTGTCATCTTAGTCAACCTGAGAGGTATGAAGTGGGACCTTCGAATTCTCTTAATTTGCATTTCTCTAACCAATAGTGACTCAGAGCATTTTTTTATATGACTAAAAATGGCAATAAATTGTTCATTCATACCCTTTGGTCTTTTATCAGTTGGGGAATAGTTTGTATTTTTATAAATTAGAGTCAGTTCTCTATATATTTTAGAAATTTTAGAAATGTAGAACCCTTGGATATAAAAATTTCCCCCAGTTTTCTGCTCTTCTTCTAATCTTGGCTGCATTGGTTTTGTTTGTACAAAACCTTTTTGATTTAATATAATCAAAATTATCCAGTTTGCATTTCATAATGTTCTGTAGCTCTTCTTTGGATATAAATTCATCCCTTCTCCACAGATCAGAGATGCTTGCTATCCCTTGCTTTCCTAATTTGTTTATAGTATCACCCTTTATGTCTAAATCATGAAACAATTGTGATCTTATTTTGTTATAGGGTATTAGATGTTGGTCGATGTCTAGTTTCTGTCATAGTATTTTCCAGTTTTCCCAGCAAGTTTTGTCAAATAATGAGTATTTATCCCAGAAGCTGGAAAATCCAGAAAGTTCTAAGAATTTCCTGGTAGCTATTTTCTTTTTTTTCTTTACAGATATCACAAATATTTATTCTTTCTTTACAAATATCATCTCAAACTTCACAATGATCCTTTGGATTGCTATTATGTTCTTGATTTTACATTTGAAGAAACTGAGCAAACAGAGATTTGCTAGTGGTCACAAACATAGTGAATGTTTGAATGCAGGTATTCCTGACTCTATGCCCAAGTCTTTATCCACTGTACCAGTATTCTAATTTGCATAATTGTAAGTAGAACCCAAGTCTTCTCTTTCCATATCCAACATTACATTACACCTTGCTGCCTCCCATTACATGGATGTTCTATAAATTTACTTAGCATCCCCTTAAAGTATTCATTTTGGGAACTTTCATCATTGACATCAGACAAATTCTCATTGAAATTATGCACATTTCACCCTCCCACTCAACTATCACTATTTACTACAGTTTCCAGATAGAAAGCAGTATAGAAAGAAACATATCTTGAAGAGTTTCTCTAACTAGAGAAACTAACTATACAGAAAGAACTTCAGGACTGGAGAAGACTTAACTTTAGTTCTGATGCCATTCATATACTTTCTGTTCACCAAATATCTCTTACTTCTGTAGGCCAACCCCTGCCCCAGGATTCAGACGTGATCTTTTTTACAACAGGCTCCCCTCCACCCCCAATGGCTTAGTGGATGCCTGTCAGGTGCAGGTTCTCTTGGCAATCTGGATTAAAGCTCAGTTGGAATACATGTTTCCAATGATGGCATTGTCATAGACAGGCAAGGCTGGCATGTACCATCTCACAGCAGCAAGCTAATTCAATGCATTCTGAAAGGTGGGAACAGGTGCTTTGTTTATCTCTCCCCTCATGTATTTCCTCTCCAGTCATTGGTTTTGTAGTTACTTTTTTTGTAGAATATATTCAGACCATGCCTGGTCTATGGCATAGATCTAAGATTAGCTTCACATAAAGGTAACAGTTTTGTGTAGGATAGGAAAATCATATTCATACCCACTCCATTGCTAAGCATGTCCTCCTCCAATCTTTTCTTATTGTCTGAAATTCCATCATCACTGCATAGACTTATTTTATACACTCAAGGTACCTTAAAGGTCATCTATTCTATTATTCTTATTTTACAGGTGAAGAAATTCGTTGAAAGAAAACAACTTGCCTAAGGATGCACAGGTAGGGCAGTTGAGGGGGTAGAGTAGTAGAACAGCAGGCCTGGAATTAGAAAGACTCATTTTTCCTGAATTTAAATCTCATCTCAGATACTTACCACCTGTGTGACCCTAAGCAAGTCACATAACCCTATTTGCCTCAGTTTCCTTATCTGTAAAATGATCTGGAGACGTAAATGGTGAACCACCTCAGTATCTTTGACAAGAAAACCTCAATTGGGGTCACAAAAAGGAAGATATGACTGAAACAATTGAGGAAGTGTCAGAGATCTCATTCAAATTAAAGTCTTATTGGAAAATCATTCCTTGGATTATTAAGAAACTGAGGCAGATTAAAATACAAACATTCCTGGAAGAATAATTCATTTAGAGCCATTAGTATGAACTGGACCCAGAATTGGAAGGAGCCTTCAGGTCATTTTCTCAAACTTTCTAATTTTATAGATGAAGATCTAGGTAAAGCAAGCTTAAGTATCTCATTCAAGATCACACAAATGGTCAACATCAGCAGTAAAATTTGAACCCATATCTCTCAATTTCCAGAATGCTTTTTCTGTAGCATTAGATGGCACAGTTGGAGTTGGGAATACCAGAATTCAAATCTTTCCTGAGACAGTATGAGCTATATGACCCTAGATGAGCTACTTAACCTCTTCAACTCTCAATTTTCCTTATTGCTAAAATGGGGATAATAACAGCACCTACCTCACAGGGCTATTGTGAAGATCAAATGAGAATCAACATATGGAAAGGCTAAGCAAATCTTAAAATGCCAAATAAATGATAGTTATTATCACTGCAACATCCTACCACTGCAAGTTTTCATGACTGGGCTCTGATGGGATAGTTATCAGTGTGCAGAAACCAGTGGGAATGGAGGGCAAGTAGATTCTGATGGCAAAGGAAGAGAAAATATATGGAGAAAAAGATGGGATGTGTTTCAGAGTGGTAGGTTTTGGCAGAATGCCATCGTGGAAAGGGGGATGGGTCTTTGAGTCAAATAAAAACCCTATGAAGTGGAATTGGGGAGCATCATATAGAAAAAGAAGGAGGTAATAAAGAGAGGGGAACAAATTCTAAAAACAAACAATTTCTACCTTTTGGTCTTAGAGCCTTTGTCAACCCTGCACTTAAGCCAATACAAGAGATCAGGTGATATTAATTGGTGCTGGTCATAAACTCACGTTCTCATTACTGCTCTGAGCTTTGGCCTCCTAGGGAAAGAATTCATCCATTCTGACACATCTATGTGCTCCTTCTTCCATACCCTCTCTGCAGACAATTTCCTCCATGCTTTCCTCAGCCAGGCTGTCAGAAGAATTAATAAACAGCCTGGCTAAAGCAGTTGGGACTGCTTAAGAGGGACTAATTGTTTTCTCTGTGGAAGAAACAAAGTGCGGATTACCCTAAAATTAAATGGATTTTGTTCCTGCATTTTGGGGACTGTTGTAAGGATCAGGTCCTGTGGCCTAAGCCACTGAGTTTTGACCACACAGTCAATCAGCCTTCCCTCGTGGATGGTGACAGTGCTGGTCAGACACAGACATAACTGGAAGTGTTTGGATTTTAGTTGTGAATACTAACCTTCTGCTTCTTTTTCTGAATTCAGTGCTCTATCTTTCCTAGGTACCTGAGGCTTCATACTATTCTGGAAAGTGAGGATCTGATAAATTAATTCAAATAAAGTACTGCTTCCTGTATTAATCAGCTGGGCACTGTGGTAAATACTGGGGATACAAACAAAAAAAGCAATTAAGTCCCCACTTCAATTTTAAAAGAAAAAATAAGCTTATACAGTGGATAGAATACTGGACTAGGAGTCAGGAAAAACTGACTTCAAATCTAGTCTCAGGCATTTAATAGCCCAGGGAAAGTCAGTTAACTGTATTTGCCTCAACTATAAAATGTGGATAATAATAGCATCTACCTCACAGGATTTTTGAAGGATCAAATGAGATATTGGTATAGTGCTTAGCATAATACTTAGCCCATATTAGGTACTTATTTAATGTTTATTGCTTTCCTTTTTTTGTGAAATTATAAGGGTGGTGAGTAGAATCATAGGTCAATTGATTATGGTATCCCTTTTCCAAAATGATTTTTATTTGATTATTATTTCCAGAAGGTAGGTGATATGTGAATGGTGATATTGTGGAGAAATGGCCAGAGAATGGTGTGGTGGGTGTGCAGGCATCAGGAAGACCTGAATTTGAATGTGAAAGGGTAATTCTGGCATATGGGAAATTCACACCAGAAGCCCAGTATGTTAGGGTTTTTCTACTTCTTATGATATACTTTGGGGCAATTCAATTTCTCTGTGCCTCAGTTTCCTCATCTATAAAATATAAGAGTTTGATTAGATGGCTTCTAAAGTTCTTCTCAACTCTAAATCCTATTAATATCAGGAATCACTGGCAGCCAGTAGACATATTTATTGGGTATAGTCCTTTTTTCATGTGTTTTAAATCACAGCAAGTAGGTGACCTCTTCCATCTGCTATGAATTAGGATCAAAAGCTAGAAAAAACCATCTGACTCAATTCCTTCATTTTTCAAGTAAGTAAAATGAGGGTCAGAAAAATTAAATGCTTTGTGTAAGCATTTACACAGCTAGTAAGTAACTGCACTGAGATTTGAACCAGGTCCTCAGCCTCTTAATTTAGTGCCTTTTTCATTATCTGCCATCCATCAAAGATATAACCCTGGAAATAAATAGCCATCCCAAAACCAGATTCTAAGTTTTGATATTCCTAGTAAACTGTTAAATTCCCCTGGGGCTATTTATTCTTGCTATTGCTATTTATTCTTGAAATGAAACTCTATTTGTTTAGTCCTGGATTAAGTACCATATGAGTCTTCACTAAATACTTATTGAATTGTCTTATGACTTCTCCAGAAGATAAAAACTACAAGAAGATTGAATATGTGGCAAAGAAAGTCAGTAAAAATTGTTGTATGTCTCCACACTTGGACCTTGCTAGTTAGCTAGTCCAATTTAGAACCGACATGGAATTCCTGCCACAGCAATGAGACAAGTGGTTATCTCATTTTTTGTTTGAACCATATAGCAAGCCTAAATTTGCTTCTTTTCAGTTTCCACCTATTGTCTGGGCAGAGAAAATTTTGAGGCTCTTACGTTTGTAAATGCCATTAGGGAATGCAATTCAGACTTTGATTCCTCCCCTGAATTCCAGGCCAACCTTTCATTTAAGTGCTTTGTTCCTCCCTTCTCCCCCAATGAAATGATTCTCTTGTGCATGAGGCAACTGAGGTGTGAAATCTTTGGGGCCCAGGCTTTTCCTTTAATAGCCTATCTGCATGTTCGTGGCCCATTTCTATGAAATCAGGCCATGAGTAACTAACTAGAAGAGTAATGATTTGAGATTTAAAAAAAAAAAGAAAAGATCATTGGTACAATTCCCCAATGATTTCTTCATTATATAAAATTAATTTTTCCCCAACAGGTGAATACTGAGCATGGTGATTAAAAATTTGGTTACTGTCACAACATTCATATTAATATTATTAGTGTCTGCTTCTATTCCTTCCCTTATAACTATTATCAATAATACTTATACCATCTCCTCTTTTATGGAACAGCCTAAAAATGCTGTAACATTTCTTTCTTCCCTTCCTTTCATTGTTCCATGATTTTATCATCTAGTCTCCTAACTAGTCTCCCTGTTTCTAAGTGTCCCTCTCCATTTTAATTATACTTCCCCTAGAGTAAGCTTTCTAAAATACTGCTTTTCACCACAATGCTTATTAAAATCTCAGAATTACAGAGTTGGAAAATATCTTAAAGGTCATTTAATCCAAAGCCCTACCCAAATCAAGAATTCCATCCACAATGGTGTGACAAAGTGGTCATCCAGTCTCCACTCAATGGTCTTTAGTAATGAAATTCTCCCTCACTGCCCATAGTTTTAATTATTCCAGATGTTTAGCCAAAATCATCTCTTCTACCTTCCACCCAGTGGTTATTGTTAAGTTCTTGTGGTTGGTGTTAGGAAAACAAACATAGAGAATGAAACAAGCCTGACTCTCAATCACTGATATAAATATTTGTCTTTTGGTTGTTTCAATTGTGACCAACTCTTCATGATTCCATTTGAGGTTTTCTTGGCAAAGATACTGAAGTAGTTTTCCTTTTCCTTTTACAGCTCATTTTACAGATGAAGAAACTGAGGAAAATAGGTTTAATTTACTTGTCCAAAATCACACAGTCAGTAAGGTTTTACTGGATTTGAACCCAGGAAGATGAGTCTTTATGATTGCAGGCCTGACACCATATCTACATGCCATTTAACTGTCCTTGATATAAAGTATATACAAAATAAATATGAAAAATAACTATGAAAAGTAAATACTAGGTAGTTAAAAACCAAGTGCTTGGCAGGGAGGACACTAGAACTTGTGGGGAAGGATCAGAAAAGAAGCTTTTTAATGTCTTAGTGTTATAAAATTATAAACTTTGGCAACAAACCATCAAAGAAGCTAAACAGAACATCTGGTCAAAAGGACTCCTTGTTAATTCTGATTCCTAACAGTCTAATTCTTCAAAGATCTGTGATTTCATGGAGGTGGGTGTTTCCTCAGTCTACTTGGATACAAACACTTAAATGACTTAGGAGATCCTCTTCATAGGTTGCTACATTAAAAAGGGAGAAAACAATTAATCCAATAGAGTGGTGTCTATGGAAAGGTGATTTGGTTTGGGAAGCTGCTAAAGCAGAATTCATTATTGCATTTCTGTCTCATGTTGAACATCCCCAAGGTTAAATAGACTCAACTGACAAGAGCCTGAGTACTGGCAGGTCTACTTAGAGCTTTTCTAGGCTAATACTCTGTTGAAAAATTCTTCTGAGGTTCAGGGTCATCTCCATTTCATGTTAAGTCTCTGAAATAAGACTATGTTAGAGTTTAAAAGATTTTCTGACAGAAAAACAGAAAAAAATATAGAATAATTTTTATGTACCTATTTCTATTGTGCAATGAAAATTCTCTCTTCAAAAAATACATTAAAGCGCAAGTTCTGAAGGAGTAGCTAAGTGATGCCGTGGATAGAGTACTGGGCCTGGAGTCAGCAAGAATCATCTTCCTGAGTTCAAATCCGGCTTCATATGCTCCCTGGTTGTATAATTCTTGGCAAGTCACTTACCCCTGTTTGCCTCAGTTTACTCATCTATAAAACCTGTAAAAAAAAAAATTAAAAAAAAATGTAAAAATCTGTAAAATGACAAGCCACTTCAGTATCTTTGTCAAGAAAATGCCAAATGGTTTCACAAAGAGTCAGGCAGGACTGAAAATGAGTCAATGGCAACAATAATAATAGCTGTTGAAAGCATATTCATCCAGTGTGCTTAGCTTGTAAGCCAAGTATTCTTAAATTGAGTTTTCTGGATGTGTTCTATGAATAGGTTTCATGAACTTGGATGAGAAAAATATTTCTTTCTCTATTTTTACTATCCTCTAAATAAAATTTGCCATTTCTCTCAATTATGAATATAGACAACAAGAATGATTCCATAGACTTGACTAGAATGTCAAAGATGTCTGTGATACAAAAAAAGATTGAGTCCCCATCCTAAAACTAAAAACTAAAATTTACTTGTGGGTAAGCATAGAAAGGATTTCTTATAAGTGTTCAGTAATGTCGTTTGTACTTTCAAATTTATTTATCATCAACCTGACTATGACCCCTGTGGCAACTGAAAATTCAGGCCCTCAACTTTTCAAAATTAACCCTTTCATTTCCTTGATCTGGGATAATTTGTGCTCCAAGACCAGCAGGAGGTTTCATCACTCTATGGTGCTTCCAACCTCCATCACCACTCCTACACTGGGGGAGGCAAAGTCTTTGTGGCTAAAATTTTTGATACTTACATTTCAGAGTTCAGTCTATATTCTCTACCAAGAGAGCAGATTGAGATCTGTGAATCAGACTAATCCCTAATTCTGTTAAGAAGGAAAGGGGAGGAGGTGGAGCCAAGATGGTGGAAAGGACATACATTTCTTTCTGACCTTCTCCTACAACCCTCAGACTAATTAGCAAATTCAGCCTCTGAATTAGTTCTGGACTGGCAGCATCCATAAATATTGGGAGTGCAATAAATTACCAGCAGAAGATAATTTTGAAGATCACCTGAAAGGTCTGTTTCAATTGAGCAAGGAGGGAGGCAGACCAAATGCAAGCAGGCAGAGCACAGGTGCCAGCACAGACAGTGCAAACCCAGGGCTGGGAGTGCTCTACATGGCAGAGAATCTATAGGGAGGACTCTACCAGAGTGTTGCCTACTCTTCCCAGGTTGCAAGATCAGCAGAGAAGTTATAAATACCCAACACAAACACAAAAAGTAAAAAGGGAGCCCCAAAACTCAAGAATCTCATGGGACCCACAGCCCCCCAACACTGGAAGTGACTCAGAGGACTGCTGCTGCTTGTAGAGGAAACTTGGATAAACCCCTTTGCCCTAAAAACAAATCTCAACTTTTTTTTTTTTTTAATGAATAAAAAAGCATAAAGAACTCTAACCATAGATCATTTTTATGGTGAAAGACAAGATCAGCTTTCATACCCTGAGGAGGCTAAAAACAGATCATCTCAAGATGAAGCCTCAAAAGGTGATATAAAATGATCCCCATCACACAAGGCTCTTAAAAGAGAGCTAGAAAAAATGGGGAAAGGAAATAAACATTTTGCAAGAGGGTTTGAAAAAGGCATATTACTCATTAAAAGATAGATGTGATAAAATGGAAAAAGAAAATAACTCCCAGAAAAACAGAATTTGTGAAACAGAAAAAGAAAATAACTCCCTAAAAAACAGAATTTGTGAAATGGATAAAGAAAATAGCTCCTTAAAAACAGAATTTATGAAATAGAAAAAAAATTCCATAGAACAAAACAATTCATTTAAAAATTCAATTGGACAAATACAAAAAGAAGTAAAAAAAAAGTAAAGGAAGAAAATAATTCACTAAAATTCAGAACTGAACAAATGGAAATGAATGATTCAATGAAATAACAAGAACCAATCAAGAAAAACCAAAAAAATTTAAAAATAGAAAAAAAATGTAAAATACCTAATTGGGAAAACAACTGACCCAGAAAATAGATCTAGGAGAGACAATCTAAGGATTATTGGACTCTCTGAAAACTATGATGAAAAGAATAGCCTAGACACAATTTTTCAGGAAATCAACACAAAGAACTACTTGGATGTCATAGAATCAGAAGATAAAAGAGCCATTGAATGAATTCACCAAACATCTTTTGAAATACCAAAATTAAAACTCCAAGGAATATCATGGTTAAATTTCAAAATTATCAGACCAAGGAAAAAATATTACAAGCAGCCAGAAAGAAACAATTCAAATACCAAAGAGCTACAATAAGGATTACTCAGGACTTAGCAGGGTCCCCCTTAAAGAATTGAAAGGCCTGGATTCTGATATTACCCTGCTAAACTGAGCATTTCTTTTAGGGAAGAATATGGACATTCAATGAAACTGGTAAATTCCATTTATTTCTGATGAAAAGACCAGAGCTAAATAAAATGTTTGATCTGCAAATATAGAACTCAAGAGAAGCATAAAAAGGTTAAACAAAAAAAAAAAAGAATACTTTTGAGAACTGTATTTCTATTTGGGTATACATAGAGAGTATATCTATAATTTGATTTTACTGATATAATATAAAAAAGAAACTAGAGGTAGAAAGGAGATTGTACTGGAAAAAGGGGAAAGTGAAGGTAAAAATGAGAGAAATTACATCTCAGGAAGAGGCAAAGAAAACCTATTATAATTGAGGGAAAGAAGGGAAGGTGATGAACAGTGTGTGAATCTTTCATATTATTTGGCTCAAAGAAAGAATATTAGTCATATTTGGCTTCACCAAAAAACTTCTCTCACCTTATAAAAAAGCGGGAGGGGAAAATGGAAAATGGAAGAGATAGGCTAAATAGAAGGGAAAACAGAAACAGTAGGGTAAAGATATAACAAAAGGGGGGGGAGATTCTAAAGGGGGAGGACTGCTTGAGGCAAGTAGTACTCATAAGTAAAATACTGGGGAGGAGGGAAAGGGGAAAAGAAAAGAGAAATGTATAATTTGGGGTTAATAAAATGGCAGGAAATACAGAATTAGTAGTTTTAGCCATAAATGTGAATGAGGTAAACTCTCCCCTAAAACTGGATAAAAGCCAGAATCCTACAATATGTTGTTTACTTGTGATACATACAGAGTAAAAGTAAAAGGCTGGTTCATAATCCATTATGCTTCAAGTAAAGTACAAAGAAAAGCAGGGGTAGCCATCTGATCACAGATCAAGCAAAAACAAAAAAGATCTAATTAAAAGAAATAAGGAAGGAAACCATATTTTGCTAAAGGATACCATGAATAAGGAAGCAATATCAATATTAAATATATATGTACCAAGTGGTGAGGCATCTAAATTCCTAAAGGAGAAGTTAAGCGAGTTGCAAGAAGAAATAGACAGTAAAACTATAATAGTGGGAGATCTCAACCTTGCTCTCTCAGAACTAGATAAATCAAAACAAAAATCAATAAGAAAGAAGTTAAAGAGGTAAATAGAATACTAGAAAAGTTAGGTATGATAGATATTTGGAGAAAATTGAATGGAGACAGAAAGGAGTACATTTTCTTCTCAGCAGTTCATGGAACCTACACAAAAACTTACCATATATTAGGACATAAAGATTTCAAAATCAAATGCAGAAAAGCAGAAATAATAAATGCATTTTTTTCATATCATGATGCAATAAAAAGTACAATCAATAAAAGGCAAGGGGAAAATAGACCAAAAAGTAATTGAAAACTAAATAATATCACCCTAAAAAATGAAATGGGTAAAACAGCAAATCATAGACACAATGAGTAATTTCATCCAAGAGAATGACAATAAAGAGACCAAAATTTGTGGGATACAGCCAAATTAGTAATAAGGGGAAATTTTATATCTTTAGATGAATAGGACTTGCAACTAAAAAAGCTAGAAAAAGAACAAATTAAAAACCTCAATCAAATACCAAATTTGATATTCCAAAAATAAAAGGAGCAATTAATAAAATTGAAAGTAAAAAAAAAAAAAAAAAACTATTGAATTAATAAATACAACTAACAGTTGGCTTTATGAAAAAAAAAAACAACAAAATAGATGAACATTTAGTTAATTTGATTAGATAAAGGAAAGAAGAAAATCAAATTGTTATTCTCAAAAATGAAAAGGTAGAACTTTCCCCCAATGAAGAGGAAATTAGAGCAATACTTAGGAGTTATTTTGCTCAACTTTATGCCAATAAATTTGATTACCTAAGTTAAATGAGGAATACCTAAAAAATTAGATTACCCAGATTAACAGAAGAGGAAATAAATTACTAAAATAGTCCCATTTTAGAAAATGAAATAGAATAAGCTATTAATCAACTCCCTAAGAAAAAATCTCCAGGACCATATGGATTAACATGTAAATTCTATCAAACATTTAAAGAACAATTAACTCTAATACTATATAAATTATTTGGAAAAATTGGGAATGAAGGACTTCTACCTAATTCCTTTTATGACACAGACATAGTACTGATACCTAAACCAAGTGGGATGAAAACAGAGAAAGAAAATTATAGACCAATGTCCCTAATGAATATTGATGCAGAAATTTTAAATAAAATATTAGCAAAGAGATTACAGAAAATCATCCCCAGGATAATGCACCATGACCAAGAAGGATTTATACTAAGAATTCAGGGTTGGTTTAATATTAGGAAAACTATTAGTATAATTGATTTTACCAATAACAAAATTAACAAAAATTATTATCTCGATTATTATCTCAATAGATGCAGAAAAAAAAACATTTGATAAAATCCAACATCCATTTCTATTAAAAACACTAGAGAATATAGGAATAAATGGACTTTTCCTTAAAATAGTCAGTAGCATCTATTTAAAACCATCAGCATCATATGTAATGGAGATAAACCGGGACCATTCTCAATAAGATCAGGAGTGAATTAAAATTGCCCACTATCAATATTACTATTCAATATTGTATTATAAATGCAGGATACAAAAGAAATCCACATAAATCATCAGCATTTTTATACATCACTAACAAAATCCAACAGCAAGAGATACAAAGAAATTCCATTTAAAATAACTGTCAATAGTATAAAATATTTGGTAATCTATAACATGCCAAGGAAAAGTCAGGAACTATATGGGCAAAACTACAAAATACTTCCCACACAAATAAAGTCAGATCTAAACAATTAGAAAAATATCAAGAGCTCTTGAATAGGTCCAGCGAATGTAATAAAGATGACAATACTACCTAAACTAATCTACTTATTTAGTACTATACCAATCAAACTCCCAAAAAAGTTTTTTACTTACTGTAATATTCTCTTCTCTAAAATTTAACGTTCTCTGTGAGCAGTTTTCTTGGGAGCTTGAGGCAGCCTTAGTTTCAATTCAGTGTAATCACCCCAAATTCAGCTAGGAGTTAAAATCCAAATCCTTTATTGTTTCCTTTTAATTCTTGTCTCTTTTCCTGGGGCCTGGTTAGCTTTAATAGAGGCCTATATCTCTCCTTGGTTCCAAGAGCTCACTCCAAATGTCTCTGAATCTAAAGGTTTGTCCTTTAGCCTCCAGCCAGCACAAAGGTGGAAAATGGAATGAATCTGACTCCGCCTCCAAGAAAGTGGGCTTGTGGGTCTCTGACTCTGACTTGTGAATGTCCCAAAGTCAATCCTATTTGAGGCTCCTAGCTTATATATGCTCTCTAAAGGTGTGAATTCTAATGTGTGAACTAATGTGTTAATTCTCTTAAAGGTGTGAACTAAGTACATAAGCATTGTCTATATTAATTCCAGTGACTTAGCACCTTGTTTCAAGTTCTGGCCCATAACAACTGACCTAGAAATAAAAACAACAAAATTCATCTGGAAGAACAAAAGGTCAAGAATTTCAAGGGAATTAATGGGGAAAAAAAAGCAAATGAAGGTAGACTAGCTGTACCAGATCTAAAACTAAATTATAAAGTAATGTTCATCAAAACCATTTGGTACTGGCTAAGAAATAGAGCAGTTGATCAATGGAATAGATTAGGTTTACAGAAAAAAATAATCAATGACTATAGTAATCTAGTGCTTGACAAATCCAAAGACTCCAGCTTTTGGGATAAGAACTCACTATTTGGCAAAAACTGCTGGGAAAATTGGAAACTAGTATGGCAGAAACTAGGCATTGACCCACACATAACACCATATACCAAGGTCAAAATGGGTTCATGATATAGACATAGGAATAATATCATAAATTAGAAGAACATAGGATAGTTTACCTTTTAGATCTGTGAAGGAGGAAGGAATTTGTGACCAAAGAAGAACTGGAGATCATTATTGATCACAAAATAGATAATTTTGATTATATTAAGTTAAAAAGTTTTTGTACAAACAAAACTGATGCAGAGAAAATTAGAAGGGAAACAATAAAATAGGAAAACATTTTTATATTCAAAGGTTCTGATAAAGTCCTCATTTCTAAAATATATAAAGAATTGACTCAAATTTATAAGAATTCAAGCCATTCACCAATTGATAAATGATCAAAGGATTTGAACAATTTTCAGATGAAGAAATTGAAATGGTGCTCCAAATCACTTTTGATCAGAGAAATGCAAATTAAGACAACTCTGAGATACCACTACACACCTGTGAGATTGGCTAAGATGACAGGAAAAGATAATAATGAAGGTTGGAGGGGATGTGGGGAAGTTGGGATGCTGATGCTTTGTTGGTGGAACTGTGAACGAATCCAACCATTCTGGAGAACAATTTGGAACTATGCTCAAAAAGTTATCAAACTGTGCATAACCTTTGACCCAGCAGTGTTTCTACTGGTTTTATATCCCAAAGAGATCTTAAAGAAGGAAAAGGACCCACATGTGCAAAATGTTTGTGGCAGCCCTTTTTGTAGTGGCTGAATGGATGTCCATCAATTGGAGAATGGCTGAATAAATTATGGCATATGAAGGTTATGGAATATTATTGTTCCATAAGAAACGATCAACAGGATGATTTCAGAGAGGCCTGGTGAGACTTAGATAAACTGATGCTAAGTGAAATAAGCAGAACCAGGATATCATTATATACAGCAACAAGAAAATTATACAATGATCAATTCTGATAGACATGACTCTCTTCAACAATGAGATGATTCAAACCAATTTCAATTGTTCAGTGATGATGAGAGCCATCTTCACCCAAAGAGAGGACTGAGTGGGGACTATAACATAGCATTATCACTTTTTGTATTGTTGTTTGCTTGCATTTTGTTTTCTTTCCCAGTTTTTTTTCCCCTTCTATATCAATTTTTCTTGGGAATTAAGATAACTATATAAATATGTATACATATATTGGATTTAACATATATTTTAACATATTTAACATGTACTGGACTACTTGCCATTTAGGGGAGGGAGTGAGGGGAAGGAGAGGGTAATTTGGAACAGAGGGCTTTGCAAGGATCAATGTTGAAAAACTGCCCATGCATACGTTTTGTAAACATAAAGCTTTAACTTAAAAAAAAAAAAAAAAAAAAAAAAAAGGAAAGGGGAAGAATAGGGAGTCTTGGAGACAAAAAAGTGGAGGATAGCAGATATTGCCTACTGACTAAAAGTATTTAATGCAGCAGTTAATGTATCAATAGACCAAGTCTATGCAGTTTATCAAACTGCATCTCAGAATTTGAGCAAGAGAAACTATTCATCCACTTAATCTTTCCTCTGTATCTAGATGAACAAAAACATTTTTAATGATTATGGATCTCTTTTATGAGGCATTGAAATATTTTGGAAACTGTTACAATCTGTACAATATCATCTGCAAATAAGATCATTGGGAAGACTTCACTATCTATAAAAAATACCCATTCCATTTGTACTCAGCATTGATATTCTCCAAGTTGTGGGCAGTCACTTTTAGTAAGAGTATGTCTTCTATCACTAATACCAATAATAAAAGCCACATCACATAAAATGATCTCTATTGTTGCAACTTTCAAATAATGGGATTTGTTTTTATCATATTAATAGAAGCCATCTTATTGGAGATATTCTAAGATAGCATTTTGTTTTGCAAAATAAAATGCTTTTTATAGTCAATAAATAATAAATATATTGTAACTATAAAGATGTGGTCTGTTGTAAAATGTCATTTGCAAATTTTTGTTTATTTTCATGCTTTTATTAAGGATGCTCTGGTTGCATATGCAAATTATTCTCATACATATTTTGTAGAGATAATAACATAGCATGTGTATAAGTAGTTATTGATATTTTCTCATTTTGGGGATGTTTTTCTTCTTACCTAGATAATTAATCTTTCAATGCTCTTGCATTGAAAGTGTGTTTCTCTCAGCATAAATCTCTGATGAGAACAATGGTCTAATTCAGATACTCTTACCATCTTTGTTTTCTTTTAAAATAATTTGTATTTGTTCATACTGCATATCCATCAGGCACTTTAACATGAGTGCAAAATGGTGACTCTACTATCATTGATGGAGAAAAATCATTATAAAAATTTTAAGAATCTTTGCACTTTTCATCTGTTTTGTTATCTTCTTTCTAGTTTCAAGCCTAAATTCTTTCAGAGTGATCCAGCAAACTCTCCACCAAACTCTCTGTAAACATCACCACTAGTGATTGTTTTACGAGTCAATAGTTCTGATGATCTTTCACCATTTTCAATCAAAGTTTACAAATATATATAGTTTGGATTTCTTCCTTTGAAAACTGCCTGCTTATGTCCTTTGACCATCTATTTATTGGGGACTGGTTTTTAATTTTCTAAATTTGAACCAGTCTCATTAATCTTTGATGGGAGATCTTTATTAGAAAAATTTTTGCAAAGATTTTCTCCAATTACCTGTTCCCCTTTAAGATTAAGTATATTAGCTTTTTGTACAAAAACTTATAAAATTTTGTCTAAGCAAAATTGTCCGTTTTATCTTGTGATTCTCATTATTCCTAGTTCAATCATGAACTTTCCCACTTTCCATAGACCTGAAAGAAAGTTTCTTCCTTGCTTCTCTAACTTGCCTCTGAAGTCAATGTTTATGTCTAGACTATGCACTCATTTGGAGTTTTTCTTGGTATAAAGTGTGAGCTTTTTGCCTATATCTAATTTTTAGATTTTTTTTTCAAATAGTAACTAGAGTTTTGGGTCTCTGCTACAATGCTATTATATTCATTTGTTTTGCATGTTGTATAATCTGTTCCATTGATTAATCTCTCTTTTAAACAGCATCAAATAATTTAGTGATTAGATTACTTAACTGTACAGAATGATTCATTTTTATTTGCTTCTCTGATTTAGAATAGATTTGAATCTTTGCTCTAAGAAGTCTGTGGTCTGACTGTACAATACAAATTCAAAAACAATCCCTACATTATTAACAAGCCATTTCTTATTCCTGAGATAATACATTTTCATTTTGTGGGATGTTATTCCATGCTTGCCTATTAAGGGTTCTGCTTAATATATAAATTTTTGGTCACTTTGTTTACGGAATCCTGAATCATATTTTCCAAAATATTTTTGCAGTCTTCTGATAGGTCCACCTTTGTTTTAAAGTCACCTGGCATTAAAGTATGTGTTTATTAAAGTATTGATTTAATATGAAAGGCTTTTAAATGAGATCTTCATAGCATTTCTCTAAATCCTCATTCTTTCCAGCAATTATAGCAGCATATGCTATACATATCTCCTTGGTGGTCCTTTTGCTAATGTCTCTCATGAGAAATGCAATATGAGATGACCAAGGATCCAGAAAACAAGGTTTCTTGTTGACTTTGGAAGTAAGTGAATAAGCACCACTAATACCTCTGCCAGATACTTTTCTTTGCCTCTCCAAGGTGAGTGAGTTATTCTTTGATCTCTTTGTAACTTCTTTTTGTCTTCTGGTTACATTTGTACTGAAGATATCGATATGAATATGATTCATTTCTTTTGATGTATATGAGCTCACACTGATCACTGTATTAGGTATCATCATTATTATTGTTATTATTATATTGGTTATTTATTCCTGATTCAAGTCATTCAGAAATGTAATAAACATACCATCAATATATGTTCATCTATATCACACATTGGGTGAAACAGGGCCAAAGTGACCCAGTAGCATGGCATTTGTGAAATTCTTCCAGGTCTACATCCATTCATTAATCTCTGCTCTTTGGAAATGGTCATTTAACTAGTTTCAAATTTACCTAACTATATTATCATCCAATCCACAAGTAAGTGACTTAGTGGATAGAATGCTGTAAGAGTTTGGAAGACCTGAATTGCATTATCCTAGGCAGGTCCCATAATCTATTCAGTTTAAATTGCTTCATCTATACAATAGAGATAATAGTACCTAATTCATAAAATTACTTTAAGAATCAAATAAGATAATTGTTTTGCAAATTAGTATTATAATTTTTAAATTTTACATATTTATTATATAAATATAATTATATTATATATGTAACTTATTATATATAAATACATTGTTTTGTATATTTATAATATAAATATTATAATATTTCCTTGATCCTCTACTCTAGAAATTGTAAAAAGAAAAGGAAATTTGGTTTTCCTGATATAGCCAGTCTCAGAGATAGGGCATTGATTGGCTTGAGTGCTTGCTGACCCATTCATACTTAAATGAAGATAAGTGATTAAGTCTTTGCATTGGGAGTGATTTGATTGGCTTTGTTCTGAGCAATAATTTTGTATTGGGCCTATAAAAAAGAACAAATGGAACTATCAAAGGAAACCATTGAATACAGTCCTTGAGCAAAATTAAAAGTACATCTGTGTATAAATGAATATAAAAGCATTATAGCAGAGACCCAAAACTCTACTTCTGGTAATGGTGGAAGCTTGTGCAAATAATACCATGTGCCTTAAAGGGTAGCAGCTGGAGGCAATGGTAGAATAGCAAGAGAATCTGGACCCTGTCCATAGAGAGGAATTAGTATGTAGCCCTTGAGCTGGAAGAACGCAAAAAACTAAGTCAGACTGGGAAAGATCAAGCAAATCCCTTGAGCTTTTTGAATTTTGTAAATTAGGTAGGAAATGTGTTATCTTTCTAGAAATGCTAAGTTTGCCTTCTTTCCAAAGTTTTCCAAATTTTTGGGCAGGGGTTCCTAACCTTTCCCCCTTTTTGGTATCATAGATCCTTTTGGCCATCTGGTGACACCTGTAAAACCCTCTTGAAATCATTTTTTAAAATTATATAAAACACAATCTCAGTGTTGCAAAGGAAACTATCCTATTGAAATACAATTAATAAAATATTAAACAAAATATTAACAAAGAACTGGAAATTTAATGTATGCCCATCAGTTGGGGAATGGCTGAATAAATTATGGTATATGAGTGTGATGGAATATTATTATTTTACAAAAAATGATCAGGAGGATGATTTCAGAAGGGACTGGAAAAACTTATATGAACTGATGCTAAGTGAAGTGATCAGATCCAAGAAAAAATTGTACATGGCAGTAAAACTATGTCCTGATGAACTCCAATAGACTGGACTCTTTCCAACATTGAGATGATTCAGGCCAATTCCAATAGACTTGTGATGGAGAGAGCCACCTGCAGCAAGGACTGTGGGAACTGAATGTGAATCACAACATATTTTTCCAATTTTTTTGTTATTTGCTTACCTTTTTTCTCATTTATTTTGTTTTTTATCTGATTTTTCTTATGTAGCATGTTAAATGTGGAATTATATTTAGAAGAATTGCACATATTTAACATGTATTGGATTATTTGCTGTCTAGAGAAGGAGGGAAAGGGAGAAAAAATTGGAACACAAGGTTTTACAGGGTGAATGCTGAAAACTATTTTTGCATTTCTTTTGAAAATAAAAAAACTTTTACTAAAAAACTTAAACCAATTCATGGAACTTTATGTTAAGAACTGTTGTTTTGAGAGTATTATTGCAAATTTTAATGCCTTTGAGATGCAGGTGTATCTCATCAGAATGTGAGAGATTTACTTTTAAGCAACTCCAAATTCATCTCTTTCTGGTGGGGTAGTATAGTGTTACAGGTCTTGTGACACCAGAGAAACTGAGGCTAGACAGAGATTGGTTTTTAATTTTATGTGGAAAGTTTTAGACTAGCTGGCCAGATGGGAGTTCTGTTCAAATCATTTTGATGAGATGAAGTCTTCTTTTTGGGGCTCCAAAGTGGAACCAATGGGAACCATTGGAAACCAAAATATAGGAGGTTCAGATTTTGGGGTTCCCTTTTGTAGGGATTGCAATTAGATTAGATTAGGGAATCAAAATGAGATTAGGATTTCTGGTGGTCAGAGAGTTAAATGATAAGGTCTAGTGGCAGGTTCTGGGTTCAGGGAACCAAATGATAAGGTCTAAATTAGGGAATCAAAATGAGGTTAGGGTTTCTGGTGGTCAGAGAGTTAAATGATAAGGTCTAGTGGCAGGTTCTGGGTTCAGGGAACCAAATGGAGAGGTTTGGTTCCCTATATCCCTTGGAATTTGGCACAAGGGTAGGGAGTTTTGGGGAACCCCCTTCTGGCGGTGCAGAGATTCTCTGTAAAGGAATTTACAGACCTAAAAACCTAGATTGATAAAAGAGGTTTATTATAGGGATTGGGAAGTAAGGTTAGAAATCCTGACAGAGAGGCATAAAGTCTGGTTAGGGAACTAGGTGAGGGTAAAGAGAGGGTAACACTGGAAAAGAATATTATTCCAGTGGGCAGAGGCTTCCTTGGCATAGCATGGCATAGCCTAGCATGGAATAGCATGGCATGTTTAGAACCTCTGCAAAGAGAGGATTTTAGTTTGGCTCTTTTATAATAAGAGCTTTAGCTACGAACTGAAGGGGGCTCGTGGGTGGAGTCCCAAATTGGCTTACTTACTAGCTAGGTTTCAGCTTGAGCTGGAATTTGAATAGAATTGTATAGAAGATCTTTAATTGAATAGGATTGGAATTCTTTTGTTAGATAACAGAATGAAACTGTGTGGCTTGTTTCCCTTGGGCAGGTCCCTCACTGAGGCAGAGTTGAAGATTTTCTCCTTCAAGGAGTTTTCGAGTTTTGGGGTCCCTTCTTCAATTTGGCCTCCATAAACTGAGGTAGGGAACTTATATAGGACTTTAGCTAACAAGGGTTTGCAAGCAGAACACATAACCTCAATATATAATCTTATAAGGGAAACAAAGGCAGATAAGTGGGAGGAGGGGTGGAGCAAGGACAGTGAGTAAGCAGACAAGTTATAATTCCTGGAAAGGATCATAACAATCCTGACAAGATAGAGATGAAGATAAGAAGATCTAGGGCAGGAGACTGTGAGGTGAGGGGCAATACTCAAAAGGAGGGGGAATTATCCCAGCAAGAATCAAGGTAATGAACCTGGAGTTTATGACACAATGGTATGTTAAGATGATCAGAGCCCCAAGTTTTTTCCTGATTCAATTCTCCCAGTCCTAATGGCAAAGAAGGGCAGGGTCTGGGGCCATATTTTTTTTTTTTTTTTATTCAGGTCATAACAGTCTGGAGAAGTGTATTAAGTCTATGAAGACAGAAGATAGGACCTAATAGAGAGGGAAGAATTGTTATGAATGTTTTTGGGTTATAGTGATTCCATATTGTTTTGCATTTTAAATGGAATGAAATTAAGATATCTTAATTTAAAGTGTTTGTGAACTAGATGCTTGCAGAAGAGTTGAGATCCCTTTAACTAAGATTTGTAGACACCTTAACATGGGATGTATTCTGAGATTCCTGGGTGGGGATAAAGTAAACCAAACAGATAAGATTAAGTGATAATGCTCCTTAGACTATACTGGTAGACCCAGAGCTTGGTGTCCTGAATTTTTATTTTTTTGGCAGAGATACTGGAGTGGTTTGCCATTTCCTTCTCCTGCTCATTTTACAGATGAGGAAACTGAGACAAGATGAAGTCACTGAGTGCACTAGGCTGAATTTGAATTTGTGTTTTCCTGACTTTAGACCCAACATCCTATCCACCTCATTAGCTGCTCTGAGGTATAGGTTTCACTAATTTCAAGAACAAAAGAAAAGAAGCTGCTAAGTATAATTAATTAATCAATAAACATTTATTAAGGACCATGTGCTAGGCACTAAGCTAAGCTTTGGGAATGAAAAAAGAGGTAAAAGACAGTTCCTGTCTTCAGGGAGTTTACAATCTAATGAGTAAGACAATGTGCAAACAAATATATACAAAGCAAGCTACATATAGGATAAATTGGAAATAATTAACAGAGGAAAGGCACTAGAATTAAAGTGGGGATTGGGGAGCACAAGAAGTATGCTACTTCTTTGTTTCAATTGTAATCATCTTCCTTTGGCCTACTCTTTCCCATAGCCTTTGCCCACCTCTTTTAAAATAATCCTAACAATAACTGAATGCTAATATCATCAATAGGCACAAAGTCTTAAATACCTTTGATCTTATTTGTTCCTTTAGTTTCAAAGCTGCCAGTCAACTCATTTTGGAACAATCTGTCTATAGACTCCATTCTGAAGCAAAGCTCCCTTTCTGTCATTCATTCTTTCTGTCTGAGCTTTTCTCTAGAACAAGTTTCTCCTGTCTGGTCTTCTCCCTGTAGCTATTCTTTCTTCTGAACTGAAGCAGATCTCCCTCTGAGCTTCAAAGCTGCCCTTACAGACTGGAAGCATGTGGTGATGTCACTCTATTTCAACTGATTCCAATTAACCTCCTCAAGTAGCTGCTGGGGGAATGCCTTCACACTTGGTCTTTTAAAGGTACAAGGCTTGTTTTTATATATAATAAATATTTGTTTTACAATAGATCTTATACTTGGATTCTTCATAGCATTCAGTATATATTAAATTACTACATAAATATTTGTTAATCAGTTGGTTAGTTGAAGTCTAGTTTATTTTCTAGCTATTGTTCAATTCAATTTAATGCAATAGAATAAACAGTTCTTAAGAACCTGCTACATGCAAAGTATTCTACTAACTACTAGGGATATAAAGATTTAAAAAACAAAACAACCCAAACTATTATTCCTACTACCAATTAGATTGTAAACTCCTTGAGAGTAGAAACTTTCTTCTCTCTCTCTCTTTCTCTCTTTCTCTCTCTCTCTCTCTCTCTCTCTCTCTCTCTCTCTCTCTCTCTCTCTCTCTCTCTCTCTTTCTCTCTCTCCCCCCTCCCCTTTCCCTTTCTCCCCTTCTCCCCAACTCTTTCTGTCCCTCATTCTCTCATTCCCTCTCTCCCTCTCTTATCTCTGTTGGACTGTCAGACTGTCTGTCTGTCTGTCTGTCTGTCTTCCACTCTAGCACTTAATACCTTGCCTCACACACTCTTATTTAGTCTTTCAGTTTTGTGTGAGTCTTTCTGACCCAGTGCCAATCTTGTTCAAAGGGTTTTCTTGGCAAAGACATTAGAGTGGCTTGCTATTTTCTTCTCCAGTAGAATAAAGCAAGCAAAAGTTAAGTGACAAGCCATGATCATACATCTACTAAGTGACTCAAGCTGGATTTGAACTCAGTAGATGTCTTCCTTATTCTAGACCTGAGACTCTATTTACTGTGCCACCTAGCTGTCCTCGATATAATTATATACAGAATAATTATAAAGACAACTATAAAAAGTAAATACCAGGTAGTTAAAAAATAGGTGTTTGGGAGGTAGGATACTAGTAGTTGTGGGGAAGAATCAGTAAAGACTCCTGGCCCAGTGGTCTATCCATTGATAGGCCCTTAATAAATGTTTATTGATTGATTAATCCCAAGAAAATTCAGTCACAGATTTCTTGAATTGGAAGAGACTTCAGTGACCAACTCATCCAACTGTAATGCTGGAGAAACTGAGGCAAGATAGAGATTTAATATTTTATTTGAGAGAGATTGTGCTGGGGGTAAAACAGGATCCATGTTTCCCCCAGGGCTGTATCCAGCAGCAAATGTGAATTTTTCATGAAATATATATACATGGCTCTAAGCAATCAAGGTAGATAGACAAAGGCAGGGGTGGAGTCAGAACACCTAGAGTGGGAATTTCCAGGCAGGGACCATCAGTTTGGTTCTGACAGGTTGGGAGGTAAGGTCTATAAATTCTTACAAATTGGGAGGACTTAGGAGTTGTCCAACTAAAACCAGGAAGTCTGGAACTTAGAGATAGAGGATACCAATGAGGTATCTGCGATAGGACATCAGGAGTTTTATGACTCTTTTGGAATGTCAGAATAGCCAGATTTCCAAGCCTTAATTATCTCAGGCCTAATGATTAGGAAAGGGGGGTTTGCAACTAGGGAGATTGAGGCAAAGCAATTAGGGAAACTGAGGCAGAACACTTTAGGGAAATTGACGTAGAACAATTTAGGGAAACTGAGGAAGAGCAATTAGGGAAACTGAGGCAGGACAATTTAGGGAAAATTAGTCAGGACATTAAAATGTGACACAACATAGCCCATATCTAAAAAAAAAATTCCCACTAGAATATGCCTTTTAAGTAGTCACTTTACCTTTGCTTGCAGATCTGCAGTAAGGGTGAACTTATTAACTATCAAGACAGATTATTACTCTTTATAATCAGGAATTTTGCCTCATAGCAATTTTGAATTTGTTTCTTTGTAATTTTATTCATTATTTTTGAATCTTCTCTCTGGTGTCAAGTAGAATACATTTAATTCCTCTTTCTCATGACAGTCTTTCAAATATTTGTCAATATATGTTATGTCTTCTCTCCTTTGTATCTATTCTTCTCCAAGCTAAAGAGCCCACTTCCTTCAATTGATCCTCATATATAATGGATTCTAGACCTGTCACCATCTTGATTGCCCTTCACATGTGTTAGCTAATCAATGACCTTCCTAAGTCTTGGTTCCTAGAACTTAACCTATTATTCTAGATGCTCTCTGATTAAGGTAGAGTATAAAGGATGGTCACTTCTTTACTCTTGGAATCTATGTCTTTCTTAATTCAACCTAAGATCTCATTAGCTGTGTTAGGTGGTACTTTATACTACTCTTTTTTATTGAGCATTTAATCTACAAAATCTCCTAGCTCCTTTACACAAAAGCTACAATCTTGCCATGGCTTCCCCATCTACTTTTGTAGCTGATTTTTTATTTATCCACTGAATATCACCTTCATCATATTAGATTCAGCCCAGTGTATTAGATTGTCAAGACATTTTTGGATCCTTACATGAACTATTATTAGCAATACCTCCCAGTTTTGTGTTATTTGCAAATTTTATCAGCATGTCCTATATGTCTTTATTCTAGTCATTGATAAAAACATGAAGCAGCACAGGGCCATCCCTGGGGCAATCCCATAGAAACTTCCTGCCAGGCTAACATTTAACTATTAACAATTATTCTTTGAATTCAGCCATTCAATCAGTTCTGAATACACATACTTCCTCTTTGGTCTACTTTTTATTTCCTTCTCCCCAAAGCATGAAATATTATGTCAAATATTTGGCCAAAGTGTAGGTAAATTACATTTAGATCATTCTGTTTATCTACCAGTTTAGTTAAGCTATCTAAAAGTTTCTCTTATCCTTAAAAGATAATCTTAATAGATCCTATCATCTCCACTAACAATAAATAATCTTTTATCTTTTCTCCCTTTCTAAGACAAACTTCTTATAAAAGTTATTTAAGCTTAATCACCTTTATTTCCTCTTCTCTATCTTTTTTAAAAGTAGCATTTTATTTTTTTTTCCTGATTATGTCAAGAAAAATTTTAGCTTTCATTTTTACAAGATCTTAAGTTTCAAATTTTTCTCCCTCCCTTCCTTCCCTGCCCCTCTTCTGAAAATGGTAGACAATTTGACATGGGTGGTACATGTGCTATCATGTAAAACATAATAATAGTAAAAGTTGGGAAAGAAAACAGACCAAAAGGAAAAAAAAAAAACACAAAAAGTACATTCAGAATACATCAGGTTTTTTTGTTTTTTGTTTTTTGCTTGTTTGTTTGTTTGTTTGTTTGTTTTGTTGTTGTTGTTTTCTTCTGGATATGGATAGCATTTTCCTTTATGAGTCCTTTGTACTTGTCTTGGATCATTGTGTTACTGAGAAGAACTGAGTTTTTCATGGTTAATTATGACAAAATGTTGCTGTTACTGTGTATAATGTTTTCCTAGTTCTGTTTATTTCATTTCATATCAATTCATATGAGTCTTTACAGGTTTTTCTTAAATCTGACTGTTCATCATTTCTCACTGCACAATAGTATTCCATTAAATTCATATAGCATAGATATTCCTGAATTGATGCACATCCTCTTAATGTCCCATATTTTGCCACAATGAAAAGAGCTGCTATAAATATTTTTGCAATGTAGATTCTTTCCCCTTTTTTATGAGATATCAAAATGATGTGGGTTAAGATTCCTTTCTAATTCCCAGCCCCCATGAATACCAATGGGAGATATCTGGGCTCTCCCAGCCCCCATCGGATCTGAGCTAACTTGGGCTGTCCCAGCCCCCATTCTAATGATCTGCTCAGGTTTCCCCAACCCTCCAACCCCAGCACAAACAGTTCCTTATCTAAAAACCCATTGACTTCTATTCAAATTCTAACTCTAGCTGAAACCAGCCGGGGAGCCAACTTGGGACTCCACCCATGGGCTGCATTCAAGATTACCAACCCCCACCCCTTATAAAAAGGGGCAAAACTGGAGTCCACTCTTTGCAGGAGCCCCAAACATGGCATCCTTATGCCAGCTATGTCAAGGGTTCCTGCCAGCCTGGTGCCAGCCCTGGCCCTGGTGTCTTTCTACCTTCCAACCTTATTTCCAAACCCCACAACAAACTTCTTTTATTAATCTAGGTTTTTGGGTCTGTAAATTCCTTTACAGAGAACTCTTGCGCCGCTACTAGACCTCATTTTAACTCTGTATTCTTGTGCCAAATCCAAAGGGGTGGCAGGAGAGCTCTATTTGACTCCCTGTACCCCGAACATGCCACTAGACCTCAATTAACCCTAATGACATCTAGGTACCCCTTACCTAATTCTCATCAAAACCAGTACTGGCATTGCTGGATCAAAGGGTATACACAATTTGGTTGCCCTTTGGGTATGGTTCCAAATTGCTTTCCAGAACACTTGTATCAGTTCATTAGTATTCCAATTTTCTCATATTCTCTCCCACATTTATCATCCCTCCCCTTTTAATTATCCAATGTGATAGGTATGAGATGGTACATGAGAGTAGTTTTAATGTCCATTTCTCTAATCAAAAGTGATTTAGAACACTTCTTTATATGCCTATAGATAGCTTTGATATCTTCATCTGAAAATGAACTTTGATCATTTATCAATTGAACAATGGCTTACATTTTTATAAGTTTGATTCAGTTCTCTATATATTTGAGAAATGAGGCCTTATCACAGATACTTGCTATAAAGATTGTTTTCCAGCTTTCTCCTTTCCTTCTAATCTTGGGTTGCATTGGTTTTGTTGGTGCAAAAAGCTTTTTAATTTAATATAACAAAAATTATTTATTTTACATTTTGTGATGCTCTTTATTTCTTGTTTGGTCATGATTTCTTCCCTTCTATTAAATTCTGAGAAGAGTCAATTAACATCTCCCACTAGTATGGTTTTGCTGTCTAATTTTTCTCCTGTAACTCACTAAATTTCTCCTTTAAGAATTTAGATGCTATACCACTTGGTGCATATATTTTTAATATGTATATTGCCACATTGTTTATAGTACTTTTTAGAAAAATATAGTTTCCTTCCTTATTTCTTTTACTTAGGTCTATTTTGCTTTTCCTTTGTCTTAGATCAGGATTGCTACCCCTGACATGTTTTGTTTTTTGTTTGCTTGTTTTTTACCCCTGGTATGTTTTTACTTCAGCTGAAGTGTTTCTCAGTTTCAATTGTTTTTCCTATAAACAACATATTATAGAATTTTGTTTTTTGATTTGGGCCCATTTTTCTAATTGCTTCTATTTTATGATTATTGTGTATTTCCCTACATCCTATTTTCCTCCTGTTTGTCCTCTCTCTCTACTTTCACCTTTTCCCTCCTTGTTAGGGTTTTAATTGTCTACTATCTCCCCTGATCTTCCCTCTCTCCTGTCAGTTCCCTACCCCCACTCCAATTGAATTACCTCCCCTTCTTCTTCCTTTTAGGCAAGATAGATTTCTCTATTCAATTGGTTATATACATTATTCCCTCTTTGAGTCAATATTGATGAAAATAAAGTTCAAGAAATTCTCATTCCTATCCTCTCATCTTCCCCTTCCCCTTAATAACAGGTTTTTTGAGCCTCTTCATGTGAAATAACTTATCCCATTCTACCTCTCCCTTCCTTCTCTACCCACTGTACTCCATTTCTCATTTATTAATTATTTTTATATCATTCTTCAAATTTTATACCTGTACCCTTTGTCTATGTGTATTCCTTCTAGGCGTACTATTAGTGGCACAATTTTAGGGAATTACAAGTATCATTTTCCCATATAGGGATATAAATAGTTCAGCTCCATTGAATCCCTTATTTTTCCTTTTTCTTTTTTTTTTTCTTAAACTTATTTTGGGTTTTGAAATTGGAGATCAAACTTTTGTGTTCAATTCTGGTCTTCTCCTTATGAAAAACTGAAATCCTTTTATTTCATTGAATGAACACTTTTTCCCTAGAAGTATTATTTTTAATTTTATCTGGTAGGTGATTTTTGATTGTAGTTTTGGGTCCTTTGCCTTTCAGAACATCACATCCCATGACCTCTAGTTCTTTAATGTTGTGCCTGATAAGTTGTGTGTAATCTTGATTTTGGCTCCCTGGTATTTGAATTTTTTTTCTTCAGTATCTTCTCCTTGACCCGATAGTTCTGGAATTTGGCTAAAATTTTCCTTGGAGTTTTTATTTAGGATCTCTTTCCTGAAGTGATTGGTAAATTCTTTCAATTTCTATTTGGCCCTCTGGTTTCAGGATATCAGGGGAGATTTCTTTGATAATTTCTCCAATGTTGCTGTCCAGGTCCTCTTTTTTGATTATGACTTTCAGGTAGTCCAATGATTTTGACATTGTCTCACCTGGATCTATTTGTTATGTTGGGTGGTTCCAATGATGTATTTTGCATTTTTTTTTATTCAAAGCAAATTTTGAATTTTTTCAATTAATGTCTCATATCTTGATGTCTCATACTTATTATCCTTCATTGCCCAATTTTAATTTTCAAGGAATTGTTTTCTTCAGTTAGTTTTCTACTTCTTTTTCCATTTGGCCGATTGTACTTTTTAAGGAGTTTTTTCTTCAAAATAATTTTGCATTTCCTTTTCCATTTTCTAAGCTGTTGATTCTTTTTTTCCCCCCTAATTCTCTTGCAGTATTCTCATTCCTTTTTTTTCAACCTTTCTTCTATTTTTTAAATATGGCTTTTAAGATCTTTTTTAGCTGTTTCATGAGTTTTTTGTGAGGCTTGAGATTTCTTCCATATTTTTGTGGGGCTTTGCCCAAAGGTGTTCTTTGACATTGTTGTCTTCTGAATTTGTGTCTTGATCTTCCCATCACCATAAGTTTCTAGGGTGAGATTCTTTTTTTGTTGTTATTTTGTTGATCTTTTAAAAATTTTGAACTCTGTTCCTGAAGTGGAAAGAGACCACCTCAAACTTCTTATGCTAGGGGTTGCTGGCTTCTGCTGTTTACCTGGTGCTGCACTGATACTGCTGTGAGGCCCACAGAAACCCTCATGTCTGGTGATGAGCTAAAGGTTTGAGTGAGAGTTGACTGGTATTGCTAGAAGCCCTAGTTGTCTTGCAGCTTACCAGGTTTCTGAGTCAGGATCCTGGTATTATTGTCTGGAGTGTGCTGAGGCTGGTGGAGTGTTTCCTTGCATTTCCGTGGGGCTACACTGAAGCACATGGTGATGCAGCACATGGCTGCTGGAAATTGTCTCTTTGGCAGGGACTATCCTGAATCACTTGGTAGTTTTGGAGCTAAAGTCTGCCTGTTGCCCAGGCTATGCTGAGGCACATGAGATGGGGATGATCCAATGGTATTGGTGTTTGCCTGTTCTCTTCTACTGGAGCTCAGGATCTCCTGCTAGCTTGCTTGGATGCTTCTTATCTTGGATTGTGCTTTCCTTTTATCCAAGTGAGACTGACCTTTCTTGCTGATCTTCCAAGTTTCTTGGGCTAAAAGATTGTTTCACTCCATCTTTTTACTAGTTCTGCTGTTCTAAGATTTTTGGACAGTGCTATTTTATGGTTGTTTGGAGGTAAATATGGGAAAATTATGTTTTGTTCTCAACACTCTCCATGACCCTATCAGTTCTTATATGTTTAAACATCATTGCTACATATGTTTTTTCTTAAATCCATATCTAACCAACAATTGATCACTGCTGGGATATTACAAATTGAATGTCCCTCTGATATCTCACACTCAATATGCCCCAAACACAATTCATTCTCTTCATACTTTCTCTTATGGACTTTCATATTCTTGTCAATGGCACCACTGTCCTTTCAGTCCTTTCAGTCATCCATGTTTGCATATTTAGTATTATTCTTCATTCCTCTCTCTCACTTGCTTCAGGTAACCAGTCAGTTGTCAAATCTCTACCTCATTTCTTATCTCATATGTTATTTCATATCTTATTTCTGTCCTCTTCTCTCTACAAATATTTTTTCACCTTGCTTATAACATGGGTAAACTTTATAAAGAAGGTGTGACCCTTGACCTTGAACTTGAAAAAAAAGAAAGGATTTTGGAAGTTGGAAGTGAAAAGGGAGTGTACTCTAGGCATGGTAGAGAGTCTTCATAGATGCATAGAAGAAGGAATGGTATGCTGAGTTTGAGCAATAGCTCATAATCTACTTTAGTTAGACCATGGAGTATGTAAAGGTAGGGAGGGGAGGCAAAAAAGTAAAATGAAATATGGCTCAAATGAGGAAGGATATATAATTTTAACCATACTGATAATTTCTGTCCACGTGTTCTGACTCAGTATGATTTTAGCTTATTTAATGAGTCTGTAGGTGAAGAAGTTAGATAGGAAAAGGTTTAAGTTAATAGGTCACAAATGGGGACATGTACAGACAGGTCATGCAACATGGTCATTTATTCAGCACTTATTGAGTACATACTATAGGTTTTCCTTACTATAAAAAGGTATGGTTCTTAAATTTCTGATCCTGATTGTTAACCACCATCTAAAATCACACATTATAGAGAAAGTACAATATATTGTAATCAGATTTTGGATATTGGCTCTGCTATCAACTATCAATTTGAAATTCAGCAAATTGCTTACCTTCTTTGGGTCTCAGTTTCTTCTCCTGTAAAATGAAGCATTTATGTTAGGTGATTTCTGAAGTTCCTTGTAATTCTAAATCTGTAATCTGACATACTTTGGTTAGTGACAGAGACTAAATGTGTGAAAGAGTCTGGGAATAAAGGGAAATGGGATCATAGGATTGATCTGATCCTACTATTAATTGTAGAAGGATGCTAGAGGCCATCTGTCTTAAAACCTTGATTTTACTGATGAAGAAATTGACTTTCAAAGAGGCAATGTGATTGCCAGGTTCTCTAGTTCCAATCCACTCTTCTTTCCACTATACCAAAACGTTTCTGTCTCAGTCTCAAAGAATATTTAGGTGAATATAAGATTCTGTTAATTATTAATTTACTTGGCATGGTATTTTTTCATGATTTGCACTTAAAAACAACTCATCTTTTCTTTAGATTTGATAATCTATGAATTAGCTAATTACAGATTGAGTGCCAATTTTATTACTAAAGAGAAAGATGAACTTAAGGACTATCCAGTAAGAAACCTTCATTAGTCTTTTTCTGTGTTTTTCTCTATTAAATTCACCTACCATTTATTAATCACCTAACATGCAAAAGCACTGTGCTAGGAACCAGGGATGCAAGATATAAAATAGTCCCAGAAACAAATACAGGGTAATTTGAAAAAAGAGAAATCAATGGGGGGGGGGGGTAAGAAAAGACTTTATATAGGAAGGGATGACACATTAGATAAACCTAGAAGGAAAATAAGAATTTTGAAAGACAAAGATGAGGAGAAAGTATATTCTGGGGATGGATAAAAGTTTATACAAACACACAAAGGAATGTTGGGTTCAAGAATCATTCAGTAGTTCAGTTTGGCTGGATTGTAAAATGGGTAGAGTAATATAGAATACGTTTTTAAGGTGGGCTGGAGACAAATTTGAATATATGATTAAAGAGTTAGTATTTAAATTTAGATGCAGTAGGGAACTTCCCAAAAGCTGATGAGCTGGGAAGTGACACTTGAGGTCTGGGATCTGTGTTAGTCTTTGAATTTCAAGCGTCATTGTTGCAAAGCTGATAGAATATTAGACTTAGACTTAGGAAAAAAAAAAAAAAAAAACAACTTGCTTTTGAATGATGTCTCATTCCTAATGATGCAAATATTTAATGGGCAAATTCGTGGGCAAATATTTAATTTTTCTCAGCTTAAATTCCTTATCTATAAAACAGGAATAATAATAGCACTTTCTTCCAAGGGTTGTTGTGAGAATGTTGAGAGGATCAAGTGAGATAACATCTTCCAGGTGCTATATAAGTGTTAGCTGTAGTACAGATTTTTCACCTCTATGATGGGAATATTTGTTCCAGCATTCTAACTGGGTTGGGTAAATTAATGAAGCAGTAGATGTAAAATCTCTAGTAATTTGGATTTTTGTTGTTATTGTTCTGTATAGGGAGGCAATTTTATGAAAATTGTATTGAATAAGTTTGGTTGTTTATTGTGAATGAATGAATACAACACATAAAGTCAAGATAAAACTTGGACAACTGTCTTCTGCAATACCACAATGACATATGAATGACTATCTCTTAAAAAAATTGGCACAGCCTCTCAACAAAGAGCAACAGTACCTTAACATGAAAGGGTAAGGCTCTCTTTCTCTTAGATAGCATTATTTTCAAGGAGAGACTTTCATTCTGGGCCCTCCCCTCAGCATACCAAAGGGTTAAGTTAATAAAAAGCTGATTGGGGAGCCCCAAATAACACAGGCCATTATTGCTGCAACACAAAGCCTTTTACCTGGAGGTCACAGATTCAAATCCAGGCCAAGTCAGTAGTGAGTAAAAGTCTAATGACTTGCCATCTGTTGGCTGTTTCATGGTTTTTGTTAAATGAATTGATGGTCTCAGTTCAGTTCCTAGTTCACATCAAAACTGGAGCCACTGAACATGGTGTTGGCATTCAAAGCACGGAGGACAAGACCTCAATTGGACAGCTTCTCTCCCTCAGGATGGTTCCTGAAGAATATTGGTATGTCTGTGGGGAAGTTTGGGAATGCTGAGCACTTAGCTCATGTCCATCGACAGAAATTGCTCTATTTCTTGGCCTAGAAAAAAGCTACTTTTTTCTATTTGGATATCCAATCACTTTCAGAATGCTGTCCAACTAAGAACAATACAATGATAAAAGGCTTATAATCTATAGTAATAATAATAACTCGTGTATATTTGCCTTTAAAATATTTAAAAAACATTTCCTCATAATATAACAACCTCAGAGAGGTTAAGGTATGTGTTCAAAGTCAGTTTGCAACTGGCAAGCCCAAAACTTTGGCCCAGGTTTTCTTCAGAATTCCATAACCTTTTTACTCTACCATATTTATTCATAGGATAATTGGATTAGAGATGAAGGAGATCTTAGAGTCATTGAATCCAACTCTCTTTCTTTGTAAAGAAAGAAAAAACAGACCTAGAGATAGTAATGATTTGTCCAGGGTCACATGTTCAATAAATATCTAATGCAGGATTTGAACTTGCCTTCCCATCTTTATATCAGGGACTTTATTCACTACTCTATACTCTTATCTACTTATTTAATAGAGTCTGATTAAGTTGCAGCTACTATGCCAGGTGCTATGGGTACAAAGACAAAACAAAAAAAAAATCTTTACCTTCAAAGAGCTTATATTTTATTGGAGGAAACTACATATATACATATATGTAAATAATATAAATTAAAAATAAACTGAAAATAAAATGGCTTAGGAATGAGCACAAAACTAGATCAGGAAAAACCTCTTATAAAGATCATCACATAAGCTCATATTTGGAGGAATCTAGGAGTCCTAAGAGACAACAATGAGGAGATCACATATTTCAGAAATGTATAGTAGACTGAACAAAGACATTACAGGAAAGATTATGGAGCTAAATCTTTCTTGCCTATTTACCTATTGACTCCAGCTATCACTAGTCTGATCAGAGAAAGGACATCTCACAGATACTGAGGAAGACAAGAATAGGACAATTTCATTCTTTTACTGGTCATAAGAATTAGCAAAACAGAGGCATCATGGGATTTGAGAATGGAAGCGTTTTCCATTAGGTCTTTTTTTTCTTACTGACTCCTTCAAGACTAGCCCCTTCCAAGCTAGCCCCCTGAAGGCAGACTCCCCAGTTACATGCCCTTTATATCTCTACACTGTCTGTATCAGATACTATCATACTTTCAGATCTTTTAATCCTTTACTCTTTATTTTTTCCCTTGGTATATTCAGAGCTAACCACACACTTAAGACCAGTTTTGGCTATAAGCAAGAATCACAGTCAGTTAGTCAGTGAATAAATATTTATTAAGTTCTTACTATGTATCAGGAACTATGCTAAATTCTGGGTTGACAAAGGTGGACAAAGTCCTTGCTTTCAAGAAACTTTGTAGCAATCCTGGGCTCAGGAAGAGGATGGCTTAGTACTAAATTTAAGTTTCATAGATGTTTATTTTTGCCTTCATCTTGTTTCATTGTCTAGTTTCTGATCTCTGAATGCCTAAGGTAGTTGGACTGGATTATTGGATTATAGGTTTAAAACTAGAAGAGATGTTGGAGGCCATCTAGCCCCATCCCCTCATTTTGGAAATGATGAATCAGAGAGGTGATTCTCTCAGGATTATATAAGTAGATTGAGACAGAATATGAACCTTGGTTCTCTAACTCTAAAGTATGTGTGTTTTCTACTCTACCTGACAGACCATTAGCTTGAGTCCTTGAGATGAAAGGCCTCTTTCATTCCTTGTCTTTTGATCTAGACTCTTGGTTCTTGTCTTAGCTGATTTCCTTGAATTTGATTCTTCAATTATCTGTACCTACTTTCTGCCTTCTATTCTTCCTTATGTGTTTTTGAACTTCCAAACCTGATCTCTAACTTTTCTACCTAGAGGTGTGGTGACTTACTTAAGAACCAGTGAGACAGATTGGTATATTTTCAGGTACAGAATAAGTACTTAATTTGTATATTATGGATAAATAATATATTATCAAACAGAGTCTAGATCTAATCTGGCATCTTTGATTCTCTTAATTGTCCCTCCTGCCAGGAATATGTTCCCTCCTTTCCTGTGCTTCATAGCATTCCTTACTTCCTTCAAGATGCAATTTAAGAACCATTTTCCATATGAAGCTTTCCTCCATCTCTAAATACCTTATATTTACTTCTATTTATTAGGTACAATAGTGTGTGTGTGTGTGTGTGTGTGTGTGTGTGTGTGTGTGTGTGTATAGTTCAAACCAATAGAATATAAGTTGCTTAAAAGTAGAAACTTTTATTTTGTGTATTTGTATTCTCACTGCTTAGCACAATAATAAATACTGCATGTGGGTTGGCGGTTTTCTAGCTATGGGGGAAAAATATAATAATCAAAGTACTTTCAGTAGATGGAAGAAAGAATTATAAGTGGTTCTTAAAACTAGCAGCTCAGCTGAAGAATACAGAAACAGAAGGATACTGGAAGAGAAGAATGATCATTGTGGTCTTCTTTTTTAGTATCCTGAAAGAGCTTAATTTTCTCTGACAGGAGAGAGGCTTATTAACCACTACACTTTCATCAGATGGTAGAAGTGAATGAAAAAGCTAATTAACAGACCATTTATAGTATTGATGTAATACCTGCCAAGAAACAGCTAAGATCAATATTGGTAAAGGGGTCATAGAAAGCAACACTTTATTGCGAGCAGGTCAAAAAAGATAAGAGCACACTAACAATTATTATGGCCATCAGTAGTTCTTTCCTGCATTTGCTCCATATTTACTTTGTTGATAGTGAATCCCTTTAAGCAGGAACCCTGACCCCATGGGCCCCCCAAGTATGGATACCACACATATAATTTCTGTGAAATCTATTCTCCTCACTGAGTGTATGTTTTATGGAAGAGTAAATTCAAGTTTAAGTGTAAGTGGGGAATGTTCTGATAATATTTGACCTATATTGCCATATAATTAGATACTTTTGCTGTGAGTCTTGTGACTAATTGGTAGAACACACTAGTGTGGTCATAGACAGTGTGGACTGTGATTTGTGTTTCAGACACAAAGAATCCTTAGAATACAGGGTTAAGTAAGCTAACTGGGGACTCAAATGGGGAAATCTTCACTGGCTGTCTTCTGAAAGAACATTGATAAACTACAAAATGTCCATGAGTTTATATAAAGACTGTGAGAAGATTGGAGACCATTATACAAGATAACTGGCTGAAGAAACTAAGAAGGATTGCCCTGGGGAAGATTAGGAAAGGTCCACAATAATTCTATTCAAATATTTGAAGACAGATAACTTAGACAGATAAGATTCATTCTGCATTTCTACACAAAATGAGTAGAATTTCTTTTCAATTCTACTCAATTTCTACTCCTAGAAATTAGGAATAATGAATGGCAGCTGCAGAGAAGCCATTTCTGATTTGAGAAAGAAAAGATTTCCTAAGAATTAAGGTGGAGATGGAGTTTTTTTTTGTTTTTTTTTTTTTTTTTTTTTTTGTTTTGTTTTGTTTTGTTTTGTTTTCCAGCTAAGGGTTTTTCCTCATTTGCCTCTCAAATACTTTCCAACATAGAGATTCTGTGACATTGTCATAAATGTTGTTTGATGACTGATTGACTTCTAGGCTAATAGTAAAAAGGATTCCTGGTATTAGAGCTTCTTCTGTATCTCAATCCTGGCATCTTATACTTCTGCCTACAAAGAAGACTCAAGGAAGGACTCATGCATTAATTAAATACTTATTATGTGTCAAGCACTATGTTAAGTACTTTATAAATATAACCTCATTTTATTCTCATAACAAGCCTGGGGGATATGTGCTCTTATGACCCCTATTTTAGAGTTGAGGAAATAGGGGGAAAAAGAGACTAAGTGACTTGTCCAGGATCACACATCTAGTGTCTGAAGTGAGATTTGAACTCAGGACTTCTGGATTTCAAGTGCCCTTATCAATTGTGCTATTTAGCAGGAATTGATTGTTCACTCAGGCTTCTTTCTGATGAGACTAGTAAGGAAACTTCCTGCAACCAGTCCCTTCTAAGGGAACTGCCGGCTGGTTGCCAGGCATCTTTTATCCATATGTCTGTATCATCTTTTAAAACCATCCTTCATAACTTGGTTTTCAGCTACATAGAAAGTGACCCAGATTTATCTCATATAAGGAGTTTTGATGTGAATACTGGAGAGAAAACAGATTTTATATATTCTGCCCAATGAATAACAAGAAACAGGGAAAAATAAATGGGGTTGTCATAAAGTTTTAAAAGAAGTTTAAAACCTCTCCTTTTTCATTATTTGAGTGGGAACAGCATGGAAAATAACATTATGAAGTTCAAACCTCTTTTTCTCTGTTGGGGGTGATAGCTGAAGAAAAGGAAAGTGTATTCTGTGGTTAGTCATATTTTAATTGGTTATAATATAAAGCAAAAGTTCAAAACCAAATACTAGAAATATTCCCCTCTGGAACATTCAATTAGAAACTGTGCCCTCAAAATGACAATCTGAGAATAATAAGAAACTTTCTGTAAACTGAAACTAGTCAAGCACATCACTGAGTCATGAATCAAAGGTAGGTTTTGATTTTCAAAACATGGGATGGAGGGCAGAATCCCAGTTACGGAAAGCTCACTTGATACTGGAGAATGTGGCTGGCCACTGCTGCTGTTCTTCACATTGAGGGCTGAGTGTGGGTAAAATGGTGAAACTGGCAGCTTATTTTCAGTCTGATCATGTCGTTGTCCTATTAATAAATCCCAGTTGTCCCTTATTGTCTCTAAGATCAAATATAAACTTCTTTGTTTTGGTTTTAAAGCCTTTTATTTCTCCTCCTGGCTCTATTTCTTTCTCTTTGAGCTGCTATTTTACCATGGAACTTTCTTCAGCATCTGGGTCTTTTCACCCTAAAATATTCCACTGTGCTAGCTCTTTTGTCCACTGACGATGATCCTCCAGAAGCTTCCATTTTGGAGAGAATGCCAGACTAGTTTTTCTTCCTTTTCTCTGGCTTTCCTGACTCTCTAGACTTTCATACCAAACTACCATATTGGTACCTCTCTATCCTCTTGCCTTGTCTTTCTCTAACAGAATGCAAGCTCATTGAGGGCAGGGATTAATTTCTTTGGGCATGTATTTGTATCTTTAGCATTTAATACAGTGCTTGGCATATGAGCTTAATAAATGCTTGCTCATCATTGTCTTGCTTTCACAACCTCACAAAAACCTGCTTTTGTCACTTGTATGGTACTTGATTGTAAAGTCCGGGCTAGCTCCCTGGAGGCATCAGGAACAGCCCTAGTCAGAATAAGTAAAAGTCCTTAGTCTTCAGGGGGAGAAGTGAAGGAGACAGACAAACCACCACAAGCTCACCACCAACCTCCCTTCTCCTGGTCCTGCTGCAAAGTGAAGTTCTCTGGCCTCTCTCACCCCACCCCATAGAATCATTGTCCAATAGGTAATTAGCCTTAAGTGATCGGTTGTCTGATTCAAGTGCACCTGTTCAGAGTTTCAGTCCTTTATACTTGATCTCCCCTTCCTGATCTCTATGATGAAGTCAAAATAGTATTCTCTCTGTGTCTCATATGTGGTACTCATCCCTCCTCTACAAACACTTGCAAAATGTGCTCCCTCTTCAGGAGGAGTCCTCTTCTCTCTACTCTTATGTCCACCCTCTGTATCGAATTCATTTCATCCCTTGTCTGTACTATTGAAATATCCTTCCAATTGGTCTCTCTCAGACTCTCATCTCTAACCAATTTAACCTGACCTTCACATAGTTGCCAATTAATTTTTTTATGGTTATGCTATTCTGCTGCTCAAGAAGATTCAGTAACTTTCTATTGCTTTTATAACAAAATAAAAATATTTCTGACATTAAAAATCTTTCACAATCTAGTTCTAGTCTGTTTTTTTTTCTAGACAAATTTCTCTTATTTCCCTTCATGTATTCAAATGAATTGGCATATTTGCCTTCATCTAATGTCATATTCCTTCTCTTGTCTTTGGACCTTTGTCTGGAATGTTCTTCTTTCTTACCTCCAAGTTTTGGAATCCTTAGTTGAATGCTCACTTCAAGTGTTATTTCTTAAAAGGGGCATTTACTGATTTCTGTAGTTATTAATATTATGCCTTCTCCTCTACTTTGTATTTATTGTTTACATATTTTGTGCTTACTTATTTACATACATCTTATATCCTTATAATAGAATTTAAGCTATTTGAGAACAGGGATTTTATTATTTTTGTCATACACTGGTATGCACAATCCAGCTGTTTGTTGAATTTATTGATTTGCTTGGGACTGCAAAGTTCCAGGAACCCTTAAACTGATCAACACAATTAATCACTGAGTATCTCAGATAGGCCACATATTAAGGGGGGAAAATTGAAATCTACATTGGTGAAGATTGACATCTTAGGTCCAAAGAAATTGTGGATTTCTATCCATTTCACATTTACTACAGAATGTGCAGCCTTTCTTCTCAGATCTTCATCCCCTCCCTGGCTCCCCTTTTTTATACCCCCATGCCCAACCAATCTCTGTTTCCACTTTACAGATCAAGTATTGGAGTATTTTCTATTATGTTATAGAACCTTGGGATATTCATCAGAAGTGATCTTAAAGTGTCTACAATCCAATCTTTTCTAAAATCACTGAATATTTTAATTCTTCCTAATTGGTCTCTCTGACTTTAGTCTCTTCCGAATCTATTCTGCCCTTCATGTAACTGCCAAATTACATTCTGCTGCTCAGGAGGATTCAGTAGCTCTCTATTGCTTTTCAAATAAAACAATAACATTCTTGTCTGGCTAAAGGCTAAAAGCCAGGGGCTCAGTTGACTTAGGGGAGCACCGGACATAAGCCAGTCTTTTAGAAAATTTTACTTGCTCCGCCCCCCCCCCCTCCACTCACTCTTTTCACAAAACAGTGTAACTTGTTCAGAAAGAGAGCCACTGAGGTATTGGTCCCAAGTGACATAAACAGAACCAAGGGAGCTTCCAAATTAAGCATGTCTGAGTCGGAGTGTATGCATGGGAGGTGGGATGGGAGGAGGAGGGGAGGGAAGAGGTTCAATCAGGAAAGATGCCCAGAATTAAATCCCACTGGTAACACATAGTTTCCTTTATCTCTTGGGATTTGCTGTAAGAAAAGTTCACTGGATACTGTTTCTCATTAAAAGAACCCTTAAATAAAAGCCATATACAACAGAAAATCAACATACATTGTAAGCTCACTCAACCTCAACTTGGCAGCCAACAAAAGAGGAAAAGATGCATTCCAGTTCTCTCAGCTGGAGATCTGATCATTCATGTTACTAATATAAACAATGTAAAGCCATCAGCTTCATTAATACCTAATATATCGAGTGTCATAAATCAAAAGCAAAAGGGAAAAACATAACTTGTCTCCATTCTGACATCAAGGCAAATACTAAACAATACTTTTATTCTTGATTATGTTTCTTTTATTCTAGGGTGGTAAAGAGGAAATGAGAAAAAAGATCCCCAGTCAAGTTATTTGGGGGAGGAGACTTATGATGAAACTTCTGTGTCCATTTGGCTACAGATTTGTACTGGTTCCATGTAGCTTTGATGTGGGCAGAAAACTTCATTGTAGTTTTGTAGTGCAATCAGTGGTCATACCTGGGACTTTCTCTCTAATATACTTTACCTCTGTTCCCTACATGCCCTGAATTAACATTCATGTTTGAGTCTTTCTTATGGTTAAAAAAAATAAAAATATGTCTTTATTCTCTCCCACCTTAATTGTAGGCAAATCTATCTAACAGATCTTCAAAGAACAATCAAAGTCATATCTTTATCAAGGAGATATTCACCTCTTACTTCAGTTTCCATTCATTTTTCCTTTCTGTCAATTCCTAAATCACTTATAATCAGCATATATAGACATTCTCTTGTATTGTTTTCTTATTGTTTCATCACTTAATTCTTACTTTTACAACAAGACTCCTTGAAGGTAGGTATACAGATGTATTTATTTTATGTCCTCTATTATGTCTATTACTATATGTATATATATATTTTATAACATATGAACATATATAGACATATATAGCACACACATATATTTATATACACATGTAAATATAGTAGATATGTATATGTATGTATATACATACAAACATATATACATTGTGTATAGATAGATAGGTACATATATATATATTATCATTTTACTTCAGAACATCTGAATGAGTTCTTGTAGATGAACAACCAAGTTTTTAGCACAAATCTTGATTCTAGCCACCCTTTACCATTTCTAGGGAAACAATGCAATAGTTATGTCTTCATGATGAATATTTGCCTTCATCTAACATCATATTCCTTCTCTTGTCACTTTCATAAATGAAATCATCAGCAATAATTTATGTATATATATATATATATATATACAAATAAATATAATAGCTAAATAGGGTCATTTTTACACATGAAATCAAGTTGACAAATAAGTATATACACACACACATATATATACATATATGTTTGCAAATATATAAAACATATAGTCAGTAATGCCATAGATTATAGGCTGCATATATAATGACAACAAATCCATAATTTTTGAGTTGTTTCCTTAAGAATGGCAAAGGAGATCCCTAAACCATTCATTCTCTCATCTGTTTGCCTCTGTGATCATGTCATGAACTTGCTGGCATATAGGAGCAGTTGGTGAGTGTGGAACTGAATTTTTGTCTGTGTGTAAGTTAACTGATACTTTAGAGAACTTATTGGTTGGACTAGTTTTGAAAAATAGCCAATCGGATAGCATCTTGGCAGGGAACATTTAACTAAGAGAGTGAGGCAGCCTCTTCAAAAGCTGAATGATAAACTCAGAGCTGGTGTTTGTAGAGGACGTATTTCCATTGTCCAAGTAAACCAGATGGACCAGTGCTGCTTTCTGCCTAGTAAAATAAAGTTCAGGTAATCAAAGGGACCTGTTGGTTTGTACTCAGACAAACAAAGGCTATTAAAAGGTAAATAAGTAGTCTGAGCAACTCTTCCCACAGCCTCACCAAATATAAGAGAGTAGGCAGAAGGAGCATTCCTGTCTCCCTTTATTATCCTGGAGGACAAAGAATTTGTTCACTTTTTCTGCATTTCAAGATTGAATGATCAATTTAACTCTAGGACGTTTATGAACTAAATAAAAATTCCTGAGATGCCTAAATTTGACTATAGAGTTAGAATATCAAATAACAACCAAACCTACTAAATGTAGAACTTAAAGCAATTAGCAAAGAGGCATAATGCCAGTGGTCAGATGGAATACTTATCATTTGGAAATGTCAATTTTTTGGTTCTTGATCCCATAGTAATAGTAAGAATGTGTGTATGTATGTATGCACATATATGTATAGTATATGTAAGAGAGACAGAGGGAAACTGAGAGTAGAGGCTGATATTTTTTCCTTAATGTCCTCAATGAATTGGAAATATTACATTTGATTTTGTGACTCTAGGTCACAAATATTCCTATATTAATGAAAGATTGTATGTAGGGAGTAAGGAGGCAGGGCATGGGCCAGGTGTAACTATTAGAACATTGCAAGGTTTTTACTCTGACAAAAATGCTAGTGCCTGGACAAAGGCAGAAAGGTACTGTTTTTTCTGGAGGAGCTGAGAACAAATATGCTTTGTATAACTTTCTATGAGTCATCTTTGAAATTTCTCACTCTGAGGCAAAGTCCCAGTTGTCCTATGCTAGTTATAGTTCTGAAAATGCTTTCTATATATGATATAATTTTATTAACACAGCTACTCTTTGATGGAGAAAAGACTAGTGTTATTAACTACATTTTAAGAGAGGAAACTGAGAATTATAGAGATAAATTCACTTGCCCAAGTGATGACAGGGGTTCAAAGTCAGATTTTCAGTCTTTAAGATCAGCCTTTAAAACTTGCCTTGTTAAGGTTTGCTGGATTTAAAAAAAAATTATCACCATTATTTATTTTTTCTTTAGCATTTTGACTCTATAACTTGTTTTTCAGAATACTCCATCTAGTTCCTATGGATGAACAAGCAATTCCTTTGCACGAATCTTGATTATGAGCTTTGGAAAAAAAGGGGGTATTCACTTTTTCCATACTTGAGAAGGGGTAGTGATGGTAGTAATGGCAAATGAATACTGTAGCTTTTGAGTAATTGTGTTACTGAATCACAGCTGGCAGCTGTCGTTGTCTTAGCAATTCTCTCTGATAAATCTTCATCCTGGAGTGTGCCTACCAACTTGCAGAGGTAAGATCAGGTAGCAATTTTCTCATTTTCTCCTAAGTCTTAAGGGGCTCTATTATATATAGGGATAACCAATGTGACTTTTGCAAACTGTGTAGAATTTCGTATTCCCAATGAGTTCTGAAAACTATATATATTAGTGAGTTACTTCCTCTGTTACATTTACTTAAGGCATGTGGGCTGACACCCGGGCCTGAAGCCCACCCCGCTGAGCTGTGTCAGTCATACTGCCTGGCAGGACTCAATGGGATCTGCTATCCTGCCACGGGGCTGGTGCACACCAGTATCATGGCTCACAGTTGGGAGGGAGGCACTGGAGGGAGTGTATTGGTGGGAAAGAGTGGAGGGGGAGAGGGCCCTCAGCAATTTTTTTTTATGATGCCAGGCTGCTGTTCAGTGCTTTAGATAATTAAAAATCTACCCCCACCCAAGCCGTGGTCTAAGTCTATGCAGGAATGCACACATTCCTGCTTATGAATTTTGGAATTGCTTTCTGAGGGACATGGGGGAAGCACAGTCCTCAGGGACCTCTAAAACTAGGTTGGACAGAATGCAAGAGAGAATTGTGTAGAGAATAAACCTCTATGGGCAAGGGACTAGATGAGAGGACCTAATAGATCTTTTCCATCTGTAATTCCTGTGATTATCTGAACAGTTTTTAGAGTGTGACCAGACTCAAAATCCAAACATTTACAAATAAACAAGCTCCAGCAGAGCTCCAGACTAATCTTTCCTCTCTTTTTATTTGCAGCTGGTAAACCTCGTCTGCTTTCACTGATATTTATGAACAGTAACTCTTCCTCAGCTTCCCCCTAGCTTAAGCAAGCTCCTCCTTCCTGCTGTGACCACAGAAGAGCATTCTGGATCCCTTCTCCCCTGATACAAGAGAACAGAAGTAGCTTTCTATGGGGCAGCCTTGAAAGGTTTCACAATAAAAAGAATAACAACAGCAACATAATAAACAATAATTTTTAAAATAATAAGAGTGAATGTTTGTACAGCACTGGAAGGTTTGTAAACTGATTTATACTATCTCATTTAATCCTTACAGCTCTGCGAAGTAGGGGCTATTATTATCCCCAGATTACAGATGAGAAAACTGAGGTAGAGAGATTCAAGACTTGTCCATGGTTACATAGTAAGTATATGAGGTAGAATTTGAACTCGTCTTTCTGATTTCAAGTGCAGTATTCATCCACCATGCTTATTTACTTATTGTGTTCAGTTGTGTTTGATTCTTCATATCTTTGTGGACCATAACATGACAATATTGTCTATGAGATTTCTTTGGTTAAGGATACTGGAATGGTTTGCCATTTTCTTCTCCAATGGATTAAGGAATAACTAGTTACTTATAGATAAATTTACATAGAACTTTACCAAGCATTTCCATACACATCATTTATGTATGGAATCCAGGATTCCATTTCCAGGATCATGTGATCCTGGAAATAAGTCTGTCAGATGGGGAAGATATTCTTTTTCCAGTATTGTGAATAAGCAAATTGAGACCCGATAATATGCTTAAGGTTCTACAGTGACTAATCAGGACTTAAATTCCTATTCTCTGGTTCTAAACTGTGAGCTCTTTCCTCTCCCAGCTATCTTTCTATGCAAATACAGTGGGAATGACATTAGGATGCTTTATTTTAGGGCTTAGAGAACATCACTCATTGGGAGAAATTCCCAAGAAGCCTGTACCTCTGACCATAGAACACAGTGATGTAACCAGTTTCTACAGGGTCATAGAAACGGTGTGGGCAGTGCCAAGTGCTGTATTTACGATGGTTTGTCCTGAAAGTTTATAATTCAGTAGACCTGCTTTTGGAATATCAGGTCAAACTAAGGCTATTTTAGCACTGCAGAATCCACTGAAGATTTTTTTTTTTTTCCTTTGGAGGAGAAGGATCTAGATACTAGATTTCAAAGAGTAAGTTTCTTATAAAAGTAGCCTTACTACCATACTTGTTTATATTAGAATTTTCCATGCCCGTGGTCTGAAGATAATTTCCCCTTTTCTGGAGCAATAGATTAATTGCTTGACTTGCAGTGAGAAATTATTGTTGCTCAATTGTTTTTCTGTCACGTCTGACTCTTAAAGACTCTTTTTGGAGGTTTCTTGGCAAAGATACTGGAATGATTTGCCATTCCTTCTGCAGCTTGTTTGACAGATGAGGAATTGAAGAAAACAGGATTAAGTGACTTGTCAAGTGTTACAGAACTAATAAGTTTTTAAGGCTAGATTTTTGAGTTTTCCTGACTCTAGGACTGGCTCTTTACCCACTGCACCATCATACCTGCCTCATATACACTAGGTGTGACTCTAGGTGTCTCTAGGTGAGTCATTAAACTTGAGTCTCAATTTCCTCATCTGCAAAATGGGGATAATTACATCTGTCGACTTAACCTATAATGTTAAGGGGATCAAATGAAGTATGTTAAGTACTTTACAATTCTTTATATAATATATAAATTTCAATTATTGTTATTATATAGGTCTTCTCATCTTTTTGATAAAGTTAAAATAGAAGCTGTTTTGAGATATTATTCTTTTATTCTTCATGGTCTATGAGTGGATTATTGCGGAAGAAGATAAAATAAGTATTATTATAATTGAATATTAATAATAGAGCTCATCCAATCTAGCAGTCTCATCAAGAGCATGCATCATGCAACACTGCTAGTAGACAACAGGCAGCATGTTGACTGTGATGATGTATATAACACTGTTTCCATATGCCTTCTACATTTGGATAGTTTTTCATCCCATGTAGTTTGGAGATTATGAATATTTGGTATGATGACAACTATTAAAAATGTTGGCTTTAAGTTCTTGTATATCCTATGTTGTGTCCAGGCAATTGTGCAAGAAGTTTGATTTGTAATGATAATCTGTCTTTAATAAAGTTTGTTGGTTGAGCTCTCCAAAGTATATTGAAGTCTTATTTTTCAGTCTGGAGATTCGTTATCTGTAAGGAATGACAGAAAGTAAGATTCTGAAATAGAATTCTAACCATCAGCTCATATCTTCCAAAGGATTTGGTAGTTTTAAAATTTGTACAGACTAAAGTGATGTCTTATAGATTGTAGTATTTCCTGGCATAACTTACTTTTATTGTTAAGTTTAAGCTCCTCTATGTAGGTAGATCTCATTTGACAATTTCTTGTGTCAATGATCTGGTTCAAATCCCTATCCAAAACTATTCCATTTCCTCAAACAAATGTGTAGAATAGCTATTTTGTCTATTTTTTCTTTTGTCAACTATTGTTTGATTTCACAAAGATATCAGTCATAAAAATTATTTTTATTCCATTCTTGGATCTTAGCTATTTCATAGACTTTACCTAGAAGTAGACCACTTTTTTTTTTTTTTGATGTATTTGAGAAATCCAAAGGCATGTACTCATCAGTTATTACTATTGCCTGAAATGACTTCTACTTGTGATAAAATAATTTCTGTAAGTTTCTGACATGTTTATCAGGTGTTAATATGAATTTTTAAGTATGTCCTTCCTTCTTTTTGGAAGGGGAGTGTTCATCTTTCTAAAACAGTTGTAGGGTGAGAGGCCTCGGGTATTGTCAGTATTATATGGATTTTTGGTGATAGAATTTTCTGAATGTCATCTTCTATTTTGCAATTTTAAAAGTATATAAGAAAACTAATATTTTGGAGATGCCGATAGATTTTTAACATATTTCCATTAAGCTTTGAATACAAGATGCTAGTGAATCTTGTAATATCTTTGTTGTTTAATCATCTCATAACCCCCTTTCTGTTTTTTTTTGTTTGTTTGTTTTTTTGACAAACATATTGCCATTAACTTTTTCAGCTCATCTTGCAGATAAGGAACTGAGGCAGAGGTTAAATGACTTGCCCACAGTCATATAGCTAGAAAGTTTCTGAGACCCGATCTGAACTCATGAAGATGAGTCTTCCTAATTCCAAACCTAGTACTATATCTACTGAGCCAACTAGCTGCCCATCATGTTCAGCCTTGGTTTTATTTTTGATAATTTTATGCTCAATATATCTCACATGGAAAGATTGATGTATTTATATAGGTATTACATTTATCTACTAGTTCAATGTAGCTTCAAGAATCAATTTGGAAGCCTTCAACCTTTATCATTCTTTGGTATATAATAAGAATTTTATACTCTAATCAATACCTTATAGCTTACTTTCTTTGGAAGGAGAGGAAGAAGAAAAATTTGAAACTCAAAATCTTTCAAAAAATTAATGTTGAAAATTATCTTTATATGCAATTAGAAAAAATAAAATATTATTAAATTTTTAAAAATTATCTTCTTAACCTAAAAGAAAACATTTCCAAATGACATGTAAATAAATGAATGAATTGTTTATTTTGGGTTTTGGTGGTATTACATAATTCAGTATCATCCATAAAATCATATTTTATAAAATGCTTCCTTTAATTCCCTCTTTAATTTGGAAGTCAGACTTCTATTTAGGAAATATGAAACAGAAGAGGTATACTGGTAAATGTTTACTGCCTCCATGAAAAAAGAAATATACACAGTTTATATGTTTAAGTTTAATCTGAATTTTAAACCTATATTATTAACACTTTCCCCACCATTTTCTAAGACAATTAACAAATCAAGCCATGATTTTGTAGAATTTGTCGATTTCCCAGGTGTAGATACTTGTATTAAAATTTAACAATTGATTTTTTCTGGCAGGTTCAAGCTGGCTCCCACTCCCTGTTAGATGGAACCACAATGGGTTTAAACTGTTTCCCTGATAAAAGTCATGTTTTACTCCATTTGTTTCTGACATGTTTGTGTTGATGACATGTTTTAAATCACATATGGATAAGTAAAACTCTAATATTCTCACTTTACTTTTATTTCAAAAATTTTCAGTCATGAGTGTGTAAATGAGTCAAAGACTTTGAAGTAATCAACCAATGTAGCATCAATGTTATAGTGCATTGGGACAACTTGTTCAATAAATACTTTATGGATACTAAGTTGTTCATTACACCTCTGGGACATTTTAGTATAACCTTTTTATATCTCAGCTAATATTTTCTTCCAAGCATTTGTTGATTTTTAAAATTCCAAAACTGGCTAATTCTTTATACAATGTACAAAACCTTATATTTGACCTATATTTAGAAGAATTGTATTCTTATCTTTTAGTAATAGATATGTGATCCCTTTGTTAAGAAAAAATATCAGGCCTAAATCTTGGACCCATTTTGATCTTATCTTAGTATGTGGTGTTAAATGTGGGTCCCTGCCTAGTTTCTGCCATACTAATTTCCAGTTTTCTCAGCAGTTTTTGTCAAATAATGAATTCTTATCCCAAAATTTGGATCTTTGGGTTTGTCAAACGCTAGATTGCTATTTTTATTCACTATTTTGCCCTGTGAACCTAATCTATGCCACTGATCAACTAGTTTATTTCTTAGCCAATACCAAATGGTTTTGGTGACTGTTGCTTTATAATACAGTTCTAGATCAGGTACAGCTAGACCACCTTCACTTAATTTTTTTTTCATTACTTCCCTTGAAATTCTCGACCTTTTGTTGTTCCATATGAATTCTGTTGTTATTTTTTCTAGGTTATTAAAATAGTTTCTTGGAAGTCTGATTGGTATAGCACTAAATAAATAGATTAGTTTAGGGAGTATTGTCATCTTAATTATATTCGCTCGGCCTATCCAAGAGCACTGAATGTCTTTCCAATTATTTAAATCTGACTTTATTTTTGTGGCAAGTGTTTTGTAATTTTGCTCATATAATTCCTGACTCTCCTTTGGTAGATATATTCCCAAATATTTTATACTATCGACCGTTATTTTGAGTGGAATTTCTCTTTGTATCTCTTGCTGCTGTTGTTGTAGGCATAAAGAACGAAATCATAAATAAATTGGAGGAACATGGGATGGTTTACCTCTCAGACCTGTGGAGGAGGAAGGAGTTTGTGTCCAAGGGAGAACTAGAGATCATTATTGATCACAAAATAGAACATTTTGATTACACCAAATTAAAAAGTTTCTGCACAAACAAAACTAATGCAAACAAGATTAGAAGGGAAGTAACAAATTGGGAAAACATTTTTACAGTTAAAGGTTCTGATAAAGGCCTCATCTCCAAAATATACAGAGAATTTGACTTTAATTTATAAGAAATCAAGCCATTCTCCAATTGATAAATGGTCAAAGGATATGAACAGACAATTTTCAGATGATGAAATTAAAACTATTTCCACTCATATGAAAGAGTGTTCCAAATCACTATTGATCAGAGAAATGCAAATTAAGACAACTCTGAGATATCATTACACACCTGTCAGATTGGCTAAGATGACAGGAACAAATAACGATGAATGTTGGAGGGGCTGTGGGAAAACTGGGACACTGATGCATTGTTGGTGGAGTTGTGAAAGAATCCAACCATTCTGGAGAGCAATCTGGAATTATGCCCAAAAAGTTATCAAAATGTGCATACCCTTTGACCCAGCCATACTACTACTGGGCTTATATCCCAAGGAAATACTAAAGAAGGGAAAGGGACCTGTATGTGCCAAAATGTTTGTGGCAGTCCTTTTCAAAGTGGCTAGAAACTGGAAAATGAATGGATGTCCATCAATTGGAGAATGGTTAGGTAAATTATGGTATATGAATGTTATGGAATATTATTGTTCTGTAAGAAATGACCAATAGGAGAAATACAGAGAGGCTTGGAGAGACTTACATCAACTGATGCTGAGTGAAACGAGCAGAACCAGAAGATCATTATACACTTCAACAATGATACTATATGAGGATGTATTCTGATTGAAGTGGATATCTTCAACATAGAGAAGAGCTAATCCAATTCCAATTGATCAATGATGGGCAGAATCAGCTACATCCAGAAAAGGAACACTGGGAAATGAGTGTAAACTGTTATTTTTACCTTCTGAATCCAATTCTTCCTGTGCAACAAGAAATTCGGTTCTACACACATATATTGTATCTAGAATATATTGTAATATATTTAACATGTATAAGACTGCCTGCCATCTGGGGGAGGAAGGGAAAAAATCTGAACAGAAGTAAGTGCAAGGGATAATGTTGTAAAAAATTACCCATGTATATTGTAAAAAAAAAAAAAGGTTATAATTATATAATTATAAAATAAAAATAAAAAAAAAAGAAAAGATATCAGGCTTGCATATTGTAGAAAGCTAGTGAAACTGTTAAGAATTTATGTTTTTGTTATTGTTTTGGTGAAACAGTTGGGGTTAAGTGACTTACTCAGGGTCATACAGCTAGGAAATATTGTGTCTGAGGCCAGATTTGAACTTAGGGCTTCCTGATTCCAGTGCCAGTGCTCTATCTACTGTATCACCTAACTGATCCGTTAGTAATTTATGTGTCAATGTAAAATATTTGAGAACAGTTGTGAGTTTTATCTAGCTTATCATTTTTGAGTTTCATGAAGAAGCCATGATTTACCACTCACCTTGAAGTAACTGTACAGTTGTTCATCATAAAAGTAATGATGCAGTTTTTCAGTTTATTCAATCCCACCTGCCTTTTTTTGCATTGGCTTTCTTGTGACTATCTAGATAATTAAAAATTTTCAATAATCTCTTTTTTTAGGGGTTTGCTCTTGCCTCTTATTTCTTGCTTGTCAAGCTTTAGTTTTTTAAAAAATTAGTATCAAATTGCTTATTTTGTTCTTTATATCATACTGACTCCTTGAATTATGTCATCCTCTTGAAGTTTCTTACTAATTCCTGATTGAAATGCCCTGTCAGCAAAAATAGAAGCCAAAATAACAACTCAAAAGTTACAAAAGCTGGACCTATGTGGCCCCAGAGTACCTCAGCATCTCAGTTATGGGCCTTTGAAACCAAGAGAGATCTCCTCAGTTTAGCCATACATTGCTTATGAACCTTTGGCCAAATCAGCTGAAAGATTAAACCAGAAAGCAGAGATACTTGTCCTAAAGAATAAAAGGGACCAGAAGTCGGGATGGCTTACTATGGGAAGCTAGAGAGTGTGAAGAGGCCATTCTGTCTTCTATCACAATTCTGGAATAGATGAGTCCATGTAAGACAGATATACCCAAGAATAGTCTAGACTCAGTTTAACAGCAGCAGAATACCACAGAAATTGGAATGGAGCTAGGCCTAGGAATCATTTCAGGCCCTAAAGATATTAAAATATATATTAAATCCAGTAAAAATATAAAATATATGTTAAACCTCAGTCCCACCAAACTTTCATGGGCCTTTTCCATCTGTATTCCAAGGACCCCACAAAGTAATAGCCGTAAAGATTGAAAATGTAGAGAGTGCCCTGTGGTATGGAAAGTTGATATCTACAACATCATTTTTGAAGGTTAATTTCAATATTTCTATAGCTTATGCAGAGTTTGAATATTTGTGGCTTGATTGAGAAAGGCTATTTGTCTCTGGGTTTTGTCAAGACTGAGTCTAGAGTTTCCAAGGGAAGTCATTGCTATCATTAAGAAGGTGAATACCATAGCTCTATTGTGTCCAGACCTGGCAGACATCTCTGGAGTGTCAGTGTTGATTAGGACCAATTTTCAAGTCTGTTTAAAGTATTGGTAAAGCATCTCAGACAGCAAATTAGGACTTGGAACCCAATAATTTAGCCCTTTTGTGCCAGTGTTCAAGAAAATATAGAGACTTAACAGAGAAGCAATGGGCCTTCCAATCAAGAGCAGATAGAGTAAAACCCTCACAGTTGTTAGGAAACTTCAGTACCTATGAAATGGAAGGATCAAATGAAAAAAAAGTTCAGTAAGACTAGTGTGTTCTAAATGCATGAGTGAGATCGTTTGGGATTTCTACTGAGCAGCCAGGGTTTTTCAGGGTTAGATCAATGTAGGAGTTATAATTTAATAGCAACAACAATAACAATTTTATGCTGCTTACTATGTACCAGCTACTGTGCTAAATACTGTGCAATTACCATCTCATTTAATCCTCAGAAAAACCCCGGAATATACCTGAGGGCAGGAACTGATTGGTTGTTATCTTTATAATGTCCAGTATAAAGTAAGCATATTATACAGATTATCCCAAAAGTCTTAGTCTTTTACTTGAAAGAATGAATGCAAATTCATTTAGAAAATGCTTACTATGTGCCTGACACAGTGCTAAGCACTGGGAATTAAAGTATAAAAAGCAAGATAGTACCTGTTCTCAAGGAGTTTATACTCTAATGAAGAAGACAGAACACATAGGGTAGTGGCGTTTAGGAAAGTAAATTTTGCTGAGTAGATGCACATCAATTGAAGAAAGCTGAATAAATTATGGTATATGAATGTTATGAAATCTTATTATTATATAAAGAACGACCAACAGGATGATTTTACAGAGCCTGGAGAGACTTACATGAACTGACTCTAAGTGAAGTGAGTAGAACCAAGAGAACATTGTACATGGCAACAAGAAGATTATATGATGATCAACTATGATGGACATGACTCTTTCCAACAATGAGATGATTTAGACCAGTTCCCATGATCTTGTGATGAAGAGAGCCATCTGTATCAAGAGAGAGGACTGTGGGAACTGAGAGTGGATCATAACATAGCATTTTCATTCTTTTTGTTATTGTTTGCTTTCATTCTGTTTTCTTTCTCATTTTTTTCTTTTTTGATCTGATTTTTCTTGTGCAGCAAGATTATTGAATATATATATATATATATATATATGATGTTTAACATTTTGTATTACTTGCCATCTAGGGGAGGGGGTGGGTGGAAGGAAGGGAAAATTTGGGATACAAGGTTTTATAAGGGTCTATGTTGAAAAATTATCCATGCATATGTTTTGAAAGTAAAAACCTTAATTTTAAAAAGTACATTTTTGGTCTTAGAAGCCATAGAAGGAATGAAAACATAAGGCAATAATTGATGGATAATCCCTTTTCAAGAATAGTAGAGTTGAGCTGATTACTGTTCCTGGAGCGAAGAATGGATGGACAGTGGGATGATATGTAAATGGCAGCATAGCAGGAAGATGAGTAGGGTTTGGACTGGTTGGGTCTAATGGAAAATGGATATGGTGACTTCTCACTTACTAACCCCAAAGTAGGAACTGCTTGTCTAAATGACAGCTGGCAGTGGCCAATATGATAGTATTGTTTCAAGGAAGATGTATTAGTCCTGCTATAAAGGGCTCATCTTCCACAATGCTTAGTGCAGGGAGAACTTATCAGAATAAATTTTCTGCAAAATATTTCCAGGAAGGTTGTACATGTGAGTGCCATATGTAGTGATTTGCCCAGGGAAGACTCCATAGAGGAATGTTTTGCAACACAGAAAGTTTTAAAATTAGGTGACGTAAGTCAAGAGGAGGAATGGAGAGAGAAGGGATGAGTGGCATAAATTAAAACTAGGGAGGAAAGGGGATCAAAAGGGAAAACAGAAGAGCACAATGTACAGTCGTATTGCTTTGGCATGCCTCAACTAAGAAACTGTGGCAGAACCCTGACCCCTTCAGAGGGTCAGCAAGCTAAGAGATTTCAGTTGTTCTCCAATACATCCCCCACAGAAGAAACTCTGTGATGTAAATGGTACTGTATTCTAAGTACAGACCATTGGAGCTGTTGGTTCCAAGATGAATGTGTTCTCTTTTATATCAAAGAATCAGAGGATTTAAAGCAAATTAGATTATAATTTCTTTGGAGGTGCAAGAAATTGTTCACATTTGCAGATAGGTACTGAGAATACACTTACTGCTCAATTCTCTTCTTTGTTATTTGAGACAGATAGATGGTATAATGGGGCCTGGGGTCAGGAAGTCTTGAGTTCAGATATTTATTGGCCATGACCCTGGAAAAGCAATTAATCCCTTTTAGCCTCAGTTTCCTCTTTTATAAAAGAAAGATATTAATAGCACCTGCATCACAAGGCTTGATGTGAAAATCAAATGGGTTAATATGTATAGAGCATCTACATCCAGCGAAAGAACTGATAAACAGAAATATAGATAGCATGATTTTACATACATACATATTTGTTGTCTTATGGCAGACATCTCGATAGTAATATGTGGAAGAAGGAAAAATGAAGAAAATTATATAATAATTTTAAGAGAATATCAAGTTGTACATAGATTTATAATTTCATAATATAACAATTTTAAAAGAACATCAAGTTGTACATAAATAGATTCATAATTTCATGTGCATTCATTGTAAAAAAATCAACTATGTTATGGAAATGCTTGTTTTATTTCATAAATTAAAAATCAAATAAATTGAATTAAAAATATATATGCAGTGCACTTTGCAAATCTTATAGCACTACAAAATGTTAGCTATCATTGTGCTATTTTATGTCTAAATAAAATGGCTGTTGGGCTTGTTTGTATTATAGTGGGCTAGCAGTAGAGAAAAAGTTAGATGGAGTTTGAGGCATGAGTTCCAAAATTGATTTCCCTAAAATAACTACTCTGAACTTGGCAGGTTGCATTAAAATATTTCCTTAAAGGAATGACAAACAAGTGGGGAATCTATTTTGCCTGGTACACATTTGCAAAAGGATATCACAGAGCTGTTGACTTCCTTCATATAGTCATATAGACTTAAGATCTTAGAAATCATTGAGCCCAGTGGCTCACTAGTTAATGATGTAACTGAGGTCAGAATGGCAAATAAACTTGCCCAAAGACAGACCTAATGATTCAGGTCTTTCATCAACTCTATTACTTTTTCCATTATGCCATGATAGTTTGCTCTTCTTCCATTCCTTGCTTTTTCCAAGAATAATGGAGTTATCACTATTCTATTTAAATGCCATCTAGATCTGGAAAGAATCTCAGAGAACATCTAATTCAGTTTCTCAAAAATTGAAGCCCAGAAATCTAAATTGAAAGAACTTTGTTTCTGGAGTAGGGAGTCTGGGGTTCAAAGTTTGGCTTTGTTCCTTACTACCTATGAGACTAATCTGAGTTTTCTTGTCTCTAAAATGATGTGGTTGAACAAGACAACCTTACAGGTGCCTTTCAGCTCGATAATCCATAAACTCAACTTTTAAAGAATTGCTGATATGTGGCAGGAATATGTGGGGAGAGAGCTGGAGGAGAGACTAGCCTTTGTGAGGAGGCTAAATTTGCTACTATTTCTTCCCTGCTGTGGACTTTGCATATCATTCTGTAAAGAGAAACAAATTATGATTTGGTAAAGCTTGAAATAAGGCAGTTCACAGTCAAATTCAACAGTTAATAAGTGCCTACTATGTGTAAAATGGTGAAAAAAATAACACAGGTAAATTCAATGAATAGAATGTATTAATAAGCGAGACATCATCTGAAAAACTACTAGGACAACATTATAGATAAAATGAAGAATTTGGGGGCTGTGCAATTTGTACCTCTGATTCAATAAGATCATCTTTGTAAATCACTTAACCAAAGTGACTAGCACTTAAAGGGTGTTTAATGTTTATTCTCTTCCCTGCCCTCCCTTGGATAGTAGAAATGTTTGCATTTTCTTCTCAAATCATTCCTGATAAACCCTTATATCATCTTATGAGTGAGAAAACAGTCTTTCAGTAGTTAATGAAATTCCCAGATCACAGAACTGGAAAACTGTAGAACTGGGATTCAAATCCAGGTCTCCTGATCTCAGCGATTTTTGATTTTGGCTTTGGTTTTGATTTTTTTTTCTTTTTGTTTTTGAATCGAAATGAGCTACTTGAGACATTTAGTTTTCTTTATGTCTTTCAGTGGGGTCTATGACTTTGTTTAGCACTCAAAGCAGAGATCCTATCTAGGTCAGCCACTGAATGTCTCTGTCTGTCTCTGTCTTTCACTCTTTCTTACTGACCATGCAGGATATGGTAAGAAACTCATGCCTAGAATCAAGAAAACCTGAATCAAAATCTAGGCATATATACTTATTACCTGTGGCTGTGATGTCTATCTGTTTTAGTTTCCTCAACTACAGAATGGGAATCATAAAAGCACTTAACTTCCCAGGGTTGTTGTGAGGATCAAATGATATACAGTGTCTGACACATAATTGGCACTTAATAAAAGTTTATTTCTTTCTATTTCTTTCCCTTTCCCCTTAAGCCCTCTGTTTTATCACGTAATATTGTCATTAGTTTTTCAGATGATGAATTATTGTTAATGCATTGCTATTCATTCAATTTACTTTTGTACTTTCCCCCAGAATTTTAGACATAGTAGACATTTAAATCCTTTTTCTTTTCTTCTCCCCCCTCGAAACTCTTCATTTTATCTATAACGTTCTCCCATTAGCTTTTCAGGTGATGATTTGCTATTAATACATTTTATTATCTTCTTCACTATTTTACATATAGTAGGCACTTACTAACTGTTGAATTTGACTTAGAACTGTTTCAAGCTTTGCCAGATCATGGTTTGTTTCTTTTTACAGAATGATGTACAAATTCCACAGCAGGGGAGAAATAGTAGCAAAGTAATGACTTATGTTTCTGTGTACATTTCTATTCCCAAAGCTAATTGTTTATTTAAATAAAAGGTTCTGCCTTGATTATAGGCCATTAGTAAATGAGAGCTGTTTGTATGTCACAAGAATGTTTGAATTTCACAAGTCTTATTCTTCACACCAGGAAGCTTAGCTCATCAAATATTTTCATGCAGTAACACCTTTGGTGGAGGTAAAAGAACTTAATTAAACAAATAATTAGCCCTGAGAATAAAAGTATACACAAAAGCAGATTAATGAATTTGCTAATTATTCTTTCCTGCTGTGGACATTACCCAGAGTTGAGGTTTCAGCCATTTAAATACAAACTACAGTATATAGTCACATAACAGGATGAGTCACCATTACTCACTCATGCTATTTTTAAAAACAACTTGAGCTGTCAAACAAAATATATATATATTTCATCTAAGCCAAACAACATATTGTCTTTGATTCATTGAAATACACCATAGAGTTGAGTTTTTTAAGCCATATACAAGCTTCAAATTAACAACCTTTGCCTTCTGTGAGATACTCAAGTGCTGTTCAGAAAATCATCAAATCTTCCCAAAGTAACTGGGTTAAAATGGGTCATATCATCCCCCCCCCCCTTACATACACATGCCATGTTGCCCTTCACCTAAATAGAACTAACACTTGAAGTAATGTACCTTTGAAGTTGCACATGGTATTCTACTCAGATAGGCTTGCATTTTTAAATGCCGCAGATGCGATGTTCCCTGGAGCTACTGAGGGAGAGGCTGAAAACTGTAGACCATGAAAAGGCAGCTGTTTTCATGTTTTCCCAGAACATCTGGGTGCAAAAGTGGGAGAAAGCATAATGAAGATCCTGGGTCATGGGTTCCCATCATTAGAGGATGTTAAGTAGAAGCTAGATTACCCCTTGCCAGGTAGATTTCTAGAGGGGCTTCCTATTTAAGTAGAGGTTGGCTGAGGTGACTTCTAACTCTGAGGTTCTGTGATTTCTGTCAGAAATTAGGATGCTTCCATGACCCAAACTTTAAAAAATAAATCCTGTATTGCATGGCAGTCACTCTAAAGAATGTGTCCAAAAAGATTATATACCCATTTATTTATTTATAAAATTTTCAGATTTTGTCAGCACTGCATTGTGAGCAAAATCACCTGAATTACTTGATACATCATGGAAGTGATATATTAGGAAGAGCCGTTGTAAAAGGGCTGGGAATGCATCATATGCTGGCTTTAGTTCAGAAGATGGTACTTCTAGATTCTTGTCCTATCACCTATCATTGAGGACATTTTTCCCCAGCAGGATATATACTATTGTTACATAATAACATTAATGTTACTAACAGCTTTTAAAGTTGGCAAAGCACTTTATATACATTTTCTCATTTGATCCTTATGGACCAGTTGGTAATGTGTTATTTCTACTATGTTCTAGGCATTGTTCTAAGGACTGAAGATACAGAGAAAGGCAAAATAATAAGAACCAATTCTCTGATCTAAAGAAGCCCACAGACTAATGGGTGAGACAAGGTACAAACAAATAAAGCATAGCCTAGATAAATTGGAGTTAGAGAAGGAAGATGCTAGCTTTATGGGAGGTCAGGGAAAGGGTAGGGAGATTATAGAAAAAAGGCTTTTTGTAGAAGTTAGGATTTAAGTTGAATCTTGAAGGAAGTCAAGAAGGCTAGGAGACAGAAATGGAGGAGAGCATTCCACATGTAGGAAATAACCAGTAAAAAAAAAAAAAGAGAGAGAGAGAGAGAGAGACAGGGAGGAGACCTTGTGACATAGGTATTATTATTATCCTCATTTTAAAGATGAGGAAAGTGAGCTAAAAGAGATTAAATGACTTGCCCAGAATGACTCAAGTTAGTAATTATGCTCTAGGATTATTAGTCAGGATTTGAACTGAGGTTGTTCTGATCCCAAGTGTAGTATTCCATTCACTACACTTACTAGTCATAACTAGATGGATCTCAACACTTTGATTGCAAAAAATAAATTACTTTTGAGTCTATGTGGATGAAGGAATGTGTGTGTGTGTGTGTGTGTGTGTGTGTGTGTGTGTGTGTGTGTGTGCACTTGTATATATTAGGAGAAATGGATAAAGGAGAAGAGAGGAGTAGAGACGACATAAAAAAAAAAAAAACTCCTCTCCCAACCCTATACTAGCCTCTTTGAATATGGATGTGCAACCTATTCATAAGTTCCTGCAGGTAGTTTTGATGCTTAGACCCAGGAAGAGGAAAGGATGATTCCAGGGTTCCCCGGAAGACCTCTTTACTTCAGTAACAAGCCCATACCCTGCTCATGTCTCTTTGAAATCTCTTGGGACAAGGGGAACAAAGACAGAGGGTAGTTCTTTCATTTTGCATTTAAAAATTGATGGAGGCAGATACACATAGGGAGAGACAGAGGTACTGAAGACAAATTTTTTTCAGATTTCTTTATATTAATGAATTGAATTAATTAATTAAATTATTTCTCAATCTAGTACCAGTCATGTTATCCTGTGCTTTTTACTTAGTAGGTGCTTAACAACTGGGCTTAATATGAATGAATGACTCCATGACGATCCCCATTTCTCTTCTAATAATAATGATCTTAATAGCACAAATGATTAGGTAGAATTGTAAGATTTACAAAGTACTTCTCTCATAACAACCTTGTGAGAATTCGGTAGCAAGGAATGTTATTATTTTTGTTGAACAGAAATGTAACTGAAGCTCAGAGAAGCTGATTTGCCCATGGTTACCAGAGCTTGGAAATAAACCCAGGTTTCCTGACTGGAGACAAAGGGTCTTTATATTACCACAACCTTCCTCCCAGCAGAAATTCAGTACCAATAGAAAATTTTTTTCACCATAGCCAGACTTTCCACAGTAAAACTCCAGAGAGGCTTATACCTCAGAGAATTAGAGTTTTCTCCATTGTGCCCCCAGAAGCATGCAGCTGCCTGCTTAGGTCCCATCAACACTGAAGAGGGGAGAGTTGAGATCCTTCTTATTATTCCTTTAGCATGGACTTATAAATGCTATTATTATAAGTTGAATTCCAATAGTCTGTTTACTCCAAAGAGTGTGAAAATCTCCACCGGATACATCCAAGGGAAGACCAAACCCCAAAATGCTTTGGATTTTTTCCTAGAAAGGTTTGTAGAATTCTTTGGCTTCTGAAGGGGGAAATCAGAAGGCAGGTGAACTTTTCTGGTTCTGTCTAAGACTCATTATCTGCCGTGGTAACACAGGTTAATCGCATAGCTAATTAAGAGATAACATTAATGGAATCTGAGTTGGTGCCCTGATAAGTCTACCCCTGGCAGATAAATGCTGAGGTGGAGCCAAGCCATTTATTTCAGGAGCAGCAGGGCTCCTATCAGGGTACCAACTTGGGTTCCATTAAAGTTATTGATATTACACCAAATCTAAACCTGTAAGAAAATCAAATGTTTGTTTTCTTAGTTTCTTTCCTTTTTCTTTCTTCCTTTCCTTCCTTCTTTCTTTCTTTCTTCCTTTTCCTTCTTTTTTTCCTTCCTTCCTTTCTTTCCTTCTTCCTTTCCCTTCTTTCTTTTTACCTTCCTTCCTTCCTTCCTTTCCTTCTTTCCTTCCTTCCTTTCTTTCCTTCTTTCTTTCTTTCTTTCTTTCTTTCTTTCTTTCTTTCTTTCTTTCTTTCTTTCTTTCTTTCTTTCTTTCTTTCTTTCTTTCTTTCTTTCTTTCTTTCTTTCTTTCTTTCTTTCTTTCTTTCTTTCTTTCTTTCTTTCTTTCTTTCTTTCTTTCCTTCCTTCCTTCCTTTCCTTCCTTCTTCCTTTCCTTCCTTTCCTTCCTTCTTCCTTTCCTTCCTTCCTTCCTTCCTTCCTTCCTTCCTTCCTTCCTTCCTTCCTTCCTTCCTTCCTTCCTTCCTTCCTTCCTTCCTTCCTTCCTTCCTTCCTTTCTTTCTTTCTTTCTTTCTTTCTTTCTTTCTTTCTTTCTTTCTTTCTTTCTTTCTTTCTTTCTTTCTTTCTTTCTTTCTTTTTTTCTTTCTTTCTTTCTTATTTTCTTCCTTTCTTCATTTGCTTTCTTCTCTTTTCTTCTTTCTTTCTTTCTTTCTTTCTTTCTTTCTTTCTTTCTTTCTTTCTTTCTTTCTTTCTTTCTTTCTTTCTTTCTTTCTTTCTTTCTTTCTTTCTTTCTTTCTTTCTTTCTTTCCTTCTTCCTTCCTTCCTTCCTTCCTTCCTTTCCTCCTCCCCTCCTTCCCTCCTTTCCCTTCCCTCTCTGACTTTTATTTTATTTCTTTCATGTATGTCTCTTACTTTTCCAAAGGACTCTGGAATTACTGATGTTAACATCACCAGAAAAACACGGACAACAATAATCAGATAACAAAGAAATTCCATAAATTGTCCTACACAATTAAAATTAAATTTGGTACATTAGTAAATGAACTTTGAGAAAATTTATTTTAATCCAGTGATGTCAGAATTAAAATGCTGCTGTGCTGCATGATAAACATTGATATGGCATCACTTGGACACCAGACCTTTTTCCAGTGCCTGGAGCTAAGGATAGCTCTGAAATAAAGAATCCATTTATCTGCTGCTTAAAGTTAACTTGGTGAAAGGGTTTCCTGAAATTTCTCTTCCCCCCTTCCTACTTTCTTTAATAAGTTCTCTTATGGTTTCTTTAATTGTTCCTTTTTTTACCTTTCTGAGGGAATAATGATCAATTACTGCATTCAGCAAGCTGATGACTGACAAATTCTATTTGACATAATGCACCATGGTTTGCAGGAGGAGCTGTGGCACCTACCTCTGGGCTGCTTCATCAGAAACAATGAGGATTATATCGGAGCATCTGCAATGATGAGAGCCTGAGATCCAGCAATTAGCATGTGTTTTTGCTGAGAGCTACATGCAAGTATAGAAGATAACCCAATGACAACCAAAAGTCGCCTCCCCTGCTCATGGATTTTTTTGACCTCCTTTAACTACCACATCATCCTAAGTTACTCCACAGAAGCTGCCCTGGTCTCTCTCTTTTGTTCACTAAAAGCCCCCTCACAGACCAAATTCCCCTCAGAGTCAATAAGAGCTCTGCAGAAGCACTCACTGGGGGAGGAAAATCAGATGCTCAAGAAATGAGTCTCCATTTAGCATTCCTGTGTTGAGCATGTTAAATACCAATTTCATATCCAGGAAAATCACATGAGAAAGAAATAAATAAAAGGCAAGCATTCTTGTTCTATGCACAGCCAACATGGGTACAGGCCAGGGCATCAGATGGCTCACTGACTAGCTTGACTAAACTCAAAGTGAATTCACTTTCCTTGAGAATGTGAAGCAGAAGAAAAAAAAGAGAGAGAGAGAGAGAGAGAGATTTCCACCATTCCCCCTTCACCCTGAACATCAGTCAATGACAAAGATAACAGTCCTAGGAAAATGCATTTCTAGATTAGTTGATTTTTGACGTCCTGGGCGAGGATCTCAACTAGGAATGAATTAAAATTCAAAGAAAGTTCTGTCACTTTTGAGCTATATAAATTAAAAATAAGTAGAAAATAGCAATGTTCATACACTTTTGTGCTCTTCAAAATTCCCATTTCTCAAGTCTCCAAAGCAGGCACATTCCTTTCAGCAATTTGCAGAATAAATCTGGAAACACCTGAGATTTTGAAACTCAAGGGAAAAATGCTTCTCTTCCTCTCAAAGTTGAAGCAGGAATTTTACAATAAGATTAGATGTCATAATTGTGTCATTATATATGAAAGTGTATCATTACTCACTATAAACATATGATTACACTATTTGTACTAATTGCCTCATTAAACTAGTAACTCTTAATTATGTAAATATGTTATAACTTGGGGGAAAAAAAACTTGATGAAAACTATATTCAAGAGATCACCAAGTGAGTGAAAGAAACCTACAAAGTAAAGAAAAAATCCCAATTAGGAATTAAATCTCTAATCTACACACTGAGCAGACTGGGGTTTTATGAAGATGGTGACCTACTGTGCCTATGTACTGAAGAGTAAATTCTATTCTGTTCAGACCTTGATACACACACATAATTTCCATTTCTCACTAACTTTAATTACTGGCAGTGTCAATAGGCGTTACGTGCAGAAGAGTACAGAATAGTTAGTGGACCTGAGAAATTTACTGATTTCTTTCTTTGTTTCTTCCTTCTTTCCTGCATTCCTTCCTTCGTTCCCTTCTTTCTTTCTTTCTTTCTTCCTTTCTCTTCCCTCCTTCCTTCCTTCCTTCTTTCCTTCCTTTTTTTTTTTTTTGGCATGTGAGAGGATAAATTTGATGCTAAGGACCCCCAAACATTTCCACTTTTTCTGTGTATCACTCAATCTTTCCTTTGGGATTTAATGAAATTTTTAGAAACAGAATAGACAAACCTGCTTAAGTGTACCAAAACACATATAAACAGCATACTAAAAGAAAAAAAAATTAAACTGCCTGAACTTTATTTCTCTATACATATAGTCTTTCCATAGAGTTGTGAATATATATATATATATATATATATATATTTATATTTATAAATCATATCTTTTTTTCTACCTTCTTTCTATTCCAGGGACTTTTACTGTTTAACTTTGCCTAAAACTGTAAGTCTATAGCTTCCCTTTTCATCCTCTCTAGGTTCTTATATAGCACATATTAGATAACTTCAATATTCTCTCATCCAAGTGATTCATGGATTTCCATTTATTTCCACTGACCTCAGCACGGTTCTATAAATGTAGTTCTCTGATGAGCTCCTTAAATCTAGGTTCAAGGATTTGTTTTCTATTATATTGGGGGCTGAGTATCTTCCTAGCTTCTACTAGCTCTCCCTATGGCTATTCTTTTCTGATTATTTAAGTTTGGGGCTTTTCTGTAAATCTGCCCCTTCTACTCTTCCACTCTTCACCATCCAATTCCCTGGGAATTATATTAATCCAATGGCCTTAAGCACACCATTCTCTTTCCAGATCTTTCGTTCTGACACCTGCATTATTTTATTGCTTTATCCTCTTGTTACTACACTAAGCTAAAAAAAAAAAAAAAAGACAAAAAAGATAATTTTCATTTTCTTTCAGAATGTGACTATTCTTATTCCTCTCTTCTCTTGTCCAATCCTCCATCACATAAGATGATGTTAATATATTTTTGTTGGTTCAAACCATCTTGTAAAGACATCTTTTATCTTACTTCTTCCTTTGAATTATCTTTTTCCCTTTTGTCTTTTCAGGTAAATTCATATTCCAAGTCCTATTAATTTTATATCTAAGCTGCTCCTCTATTCATTTTCCCCAGTAGTCTCCTTTCTCTTTAATCAATTAAGGGTACTAAGGCTTCAATCATATTGTTCTCACTGTCTTCCAGTTCATGTTCAAATTATAGTGTGTTTCAGCTCCTCCATTTAGCTGTTTTTTCCTCCCTCCAGCCTGTTTCTCCTACCCTCCCAAATGTATTGCCTGCTCTCTATTCTCTAGACAAGGGAACGTCTTCTCAATATCATTTCTTCCCCTGCTCCCCACCTCTCTCCAGGAACAGCCTCCTCCTTCCCAAGTACCAGATGGCTCCGGCCTCTAGCCCAATCTCAACTCAAACCTAATTCTTCTTGGAAGCTTGCCCTATTATCAGGGAAGAATGATAACATCTACCCACAATGTGTTACAGAAACAAAACCCTATTAAATCAATGTTGCACACAAGCATTACATAATGCGTATATAGAATGCTTCGATCCCATCTGTAAAATGGGGATAAGAGTATTTACCTTATAGGAATATTGTAAGAATAGGAGATAAAGGATATTGTAAACCCTAAAGGTCTATATAAATGCTAGCATGTATTATTATTATTATCTCTTTTAATAAAATTCAATCTATCCCTCATTGTATGCCTTACCTTTCCTTTATACTTACCCAACAGCAAATAACCTCCTTGAAATATAAGTCCAAACAGAAAAACCAGGTTAAATCCGGTTCTATGGTGATTCCCGAGGCTGCCTTGAACTAGACCCTCAGCACCTTCAAACCCTAATCCTGGTAGGCTGTGAAGGGGAACTACCATCATTTCAAAGGCAGGGGCCCTCCATGGAGAATTCTCAGCCTCCTCTCTTAATGAGTTTAACTCCAGAGATGGGCAGCTAGAGCATTCCAGCTGAGCATAATTACCATGATGGGGCACCTAGGGAGAGATTGTCACAAAGATAACTGGGTCTCAGGCTATTTAGCACTTTACAGATGAGAGTAAGGTGGTGACTTGGAAAAATGAGGTCTAGTTCAGATAGGAAGATCGTTATGGTTCAAAATTCCCTCCCCCTCTTACCCCCCATATTGAATCTTAACTGGTTGTAGTTTTAATTGGTGTGCATGAGCCCAGAGCATACAATGAGCCTGGATAAGAACTGATAGGACAGATTATCAAGCGGGAAGGCATCTAGAGGGGCCATCCTGTCCATTCCCCTGCCTCTGGGTAGGACTGCATGCAAAGCAGCCTGGAAAGAAAGCTGTATATCCTTTTCTTCAAAGTCTCCAGTGTAATGAATAAACAGATAACCAAAGGCAAAATGGAAACCAATGCATACTACAAAGGATTATTGGTATATGTTTATCTTGCTCTTTTTGCTCAAGAGCCATACCCAGGGGAAAGGCATAGGTCCCTTGCATGGGCCGCTTAGAGCAATGTGCATAAATGTCAAAAGATTCACCTCTCAGCATGAATATACTGAAGAACACACAAGAAAAATATATTGAATCATCTTGTGTAAATCTACACTTCCCTGAGAAGCTGAATGAGGAGAATGATCTCTTAACCACTGTCAAATATTACCTATGAGAGGGGCTGCCTGGGTTGAAACATCCCCTTCTCCAACAGAGTGACCTAGGGTGGGCCTCAGAAAGGGAGAAGATCTGTAAAGGATATTTCCTAACTTGTGATGGTTGAATGATTGCAAAAAATTCTCCTGTAAGTTTCCAAGAAAAGGGGGAATAAGCAGGGGGTAGGAGTGATGCTGGGGTTGGAATGCAAGATGGACTGGCATTGTTAGGAAAGTTCAAGCACAACTTCTCTTTCACTGTCTATATGTCTATCATTTATCTATCTATCTGCCTGTTCTGTCTGTCACTCTTTTCTCTCTATCTGACTGGCTATCTAATCTAAACATCCATTCATCCATCATTCTATTTTCCATCTACCTACATCTCTATCTAGCTTATCTTTCTGTCTATCTATATCTATCTCTCTTATCACTTATCTATCTGTCTGTTGGACTGTACTGTCTGTCTCTCTTCTCTGCCTATCCATCTGTCTATTTATCCATCCATCTATTTTCCATCTACCTATTTCTGAATCTCTGTCTGTCTCTTCATCTATCATTTATCTATCTATTGGCCTGACTGTCCTGTCAGTCTATCTGTCTCTCTTCTCTTTCTATCTGAGAATCTTTCTCTCTATCTGTATCTCACATCCTTTCTATTTCCCCCACCCTCATTGTTTCAGTGACAGTAAACTCCTTACTTTTCCTCACACTCCAACAGCCAACTTGGAGTACTTTCACTGGCTGTCCCTCATGCCTGGAATGCTCTCCTTTCACTTTCTGCAATCTCTGGTTGTCTCTAAAGTCCCATCTTCCAGAGGAAGCTTATTCTGATATCATTCAGTGCTAGTGCCTTCCCTCTGTTGATTATCTTCCATTTATGGGGTATATGGTTTGTCTGTACATAGTTGTTTGCATGTTATCTTTCCTGTCAGACCAAGAACTCCTTGAAAGCAGCACTGTCTTTTGTCTTTTTGTAATCCAAGCACTAGTCCACTGCATGGTACATAATTGGCACTTGATGTTTCTGGACTAACATTTATATAGGGCTTTAAGATTTTCAAAAAAGCTTTTACATGTGCCATTTAGTCCTCATAAAATCCTTCATTTTATGGATGTCTTATCTAAGGTCATTCAGCTACTCAATGTCTGAGTAGTCCTCTAGCCCTAATCACCTAGCTCTCTATTCACTGACACTTTTCAAGAAAAGGACTGGCATTTCTAGAAATAGATGATGGATAGATGGATAGATGATAGATAGATAGATAGATAGATAGATAGATAGATAGATAGATAGATAGAAAAATGGATGACAGGTAGGTAATTAGGTAAATAAATAGATGGTCATACAGAGAAAAAGACAGAAAAGTAGCTAATATAGATAGATGGGCAGACAGATAAGATAGAAAGATGGAGAGAGACAAACAGATAGGCAGACAGACAGAGTGAGAGAAAAGATAATAAGTAGACAGGCATGCATGTAGTACACAAATAGATGAGTGTCTTGGATTAATATCAAGTATTAGTGTGTGGGGAAAATGTGACCACAGAGTTCTTGCAAAATAGAAATGAGTAAAAGGCGCCAGTCAGTAGGTAAGTGTCTTTAAGGCTTACACAAACTCCACAAAAAAGATTAGACAAACTTTCTTGGTGCCAGACTGTGAGAATGAGGATTCTAGGAATGGCAGGTTCTTCATTTGAAAAGTACCAGTTTACAGGTTACTTCCAAGGTAGTTAGATAATGCAGTGGCTAGATGTTGGATCATGACATTAACTGGCTGTGTGGTTCTACAATTCATTTGTAAAATGCTGGTAAAAATAATCCCCACTGCACAGTGATGTTATGAGGACCAAATGACATAAAAATATAATATAAAAGCTCTTTGAAAATCTCAAGGTGCTGTACAAATGTTTGTCAATTCATGAGCATTTATTAAGTGCCTACAATATGCCAGTTACTGTTCTAAGTTCTTGGGTTACAAAGAAAATGTTAGGGAGCTCACATTTTAATGGGGGAGGCAACAAGGAAACAACTATGCACAAGCAAGATGTAGAGAGGATAAATTAGAGAGAATCAATAGAAAAAAGGTGCTATCACTAAGGGGAATCAGAAATAGTTTTTAGCATATGCTAAGATTTTAGTTGGGATTTGAAAGAAACCAGAGAAGTAAAGGCTGAAAGACAGAGATTTCTAGATATGGGGAAGAGCCAGTGAAAATGCTTGGATTTGGGAAGAACGCTAAGGAGTCCAGTACCATTGGATCAAAGAATATATTATGGGGCATAAGACATAGAAACTGAAAGAAGTAGGAGGCTAGGTTATTATTATCATTATCATCATTGCTATTTTTGTTATTGTTGTTTTTGTTATTGTGTAAATTCACATATTCTGTGGAAAAGTCCAAGCCATGGTGCCAACAATGGTCATTCTCTGGAAATAATGTTTAAAATTCATTGAGTGGAGGGGAGTCATCTACTATAAATGCAAGAAGAAGCTTAGAGAAAGAATTAATCAGGAAAAAAAGTACCTATTGTTCAATAACTAACTGCATTAGGCAAAATTGGAATAGGGAAGACAAGATAGTCTTATGTTCACATGTACACAATCTAGAGATGGAAAACAAGAATTGTATGGAATGATTAATAGCAATGAAGTGCTAAACTGGGTGAAATTCTAAGCAATTTCAGAAAAGAGAAGTAAAAAAAAATAAAATTGAGAGGGTCCTTTGAAGTAACCTAGTCCCCAGCTTCTTAAACTGTGGCTCATGACTCCATATGGGGTCTTGTAACTGAATGTGGGAATCATGAAATTTTGATTTATTGTCAGTAAATGTTTGATTTGTATACCTATTTTATATACCTAATAAACTTGGGGTTGCATAAACAATTCTCAGGTAAAAAGGAGTTACAAGTGGAAAAAGTTTAATAACCTAGAAGTCCAACCTGGACTGAAGAGGAATCCTTTCTTTATCATAACCAACAAGGGATCCTCTAGCCTCTCCTTAAATACCTCTGGGGAAGGGGAAGCATGTGCTTTATGAAAAGTAATCCATTCAACTTTTGTAAGCTCTAATCTTTAGGAAGTTTTCCCTTATATTGACCTAAAATCTGCCTCTTAGTCTTGTTCTACCTGGTGGGACCAAGGAGAGCATTTAGTCCCCTTTCCACATGACAACCCAATAAGCATTTGAAGATAACTGTCATTTCTCCATTAATCTTTTCTTTCCTAAACTGAAACATTTCCTTTTTTCAATCCTTGTGTGACATAATTTCTAGTCCCTTTAGCTCGCCTTCTATGGATGCGATCTCTTCTTTATAGGTCTTCTCTAAACTATGGGGCTCAGAGTTAAAAGTAATCTTTTATGTTCTGCCTAAGACAGAAAATGGTAGGCCCACTACTTTCCTCATTATGGGCACTACGTCACTACCAAGGATACAGGCTAAAATTGTTAGATTTTTTTTGTCTACCATGTTGCAGAATTGGGCAAGTATAATAAACTGGCTAAGAAAACAATGGCATCTTGAGGCATGAGCATTCTATTTTAGAAATCCTATTGGTCTTACATGCTATTAAATACCATAAACATTATCTAAACATGTTTTGCACAATAATTTTTTTCAACTCAGGCACAGGACTTTGCATTCTATTCAAAATATTGCATTATTTTCATTTTCATCTTTTTAGATCCAGGATCTTGTTATAATCTGCTATTTAAGGATCTTATTTCTGGAATCCATTATATTAATTATCTTTCCCATCTTCATGTGTACAGAAAATTTTATAGACATAGCATCTATGCCTTCTTCAAAGCTACTAATAATATATACATACATATGTGGAGTTTATAGATATGTATATATACAAATATTTAGTACATATATATATACATATCAATCTATTAAATTCATATATATATATACACATGAATATATACATATTATACAACATGTGTATGTAAATACATATACTTGCATATGTTTATAAAACATGTACAGGCATATATAAAATGTATGGTTTATATGTATATGTGTGTATTTAATTATTTGTTTGTTTGTTTATGTTTCAGAACAATACCATGGATCAATCCTAAGGGGCTTTCCCTCCACTAATATATTGATTCACTTTGGATCTGGTGCTTAATCAACCAGTTCTCAATCTCACTAACTATATTATCATATCATCCACATCTTTCCATTTTTTCCCACAAAAATGTCATAATGGGCCTTTTAATTTGTTGGTATGAAATCCAAATACTGACTATAACATTCACATGACCAATGTATTTTGTAACTATCAGAAAGATAGCCTACTATGACCTGTATTCAATGAACCCATGCTGGTTTTTAGTGATCACTGTTTCTATTTCTCACTGCTTACACACAATCTTTTAAATAACACATTCAGTAATTTTGTTGGAATCAAAGTCAGTCACATTGACCAACAGATTAAAAGTTTAACATCCATTTTTATTTTTTATATTTTAGAACATTTGCCCTATTCT